>NW_019401644.1:0-361 GCF_000591075.1 Eurytemora carolleeae
CCCCCAAATCCTCGAAGCTCCCCCTTTTCACCCCCTCTGTCTGTCTGACAGCACAATACTGAAAGGTGTAATCAATAGTTAACATTGATGGATCCTCTGCTACATATAATTTGATTGATTGATTGGGTTCAAATAAAAAACCCGAAATTTTACAAGTTTACACTCTTGATCAGGGTTAATATAGCTCTATATCGGGGTTGAAAAATTTGATGCTTGATTTTCAATAATATGATTTATCAATGATTTTTTCGTGAAATAGATTTGAAATGATTGGTCCTTGTCAATGTCATGTTAAGCAGTATTGTAGGTTTTGATGAAACACCAGGCATTCACTCAATCTTTCCACCCTTTTCAATCATTC
>NW_019401645.1:0-361 GCF_000591075.1 Eurytemora carolleeae
TTTCCGGTAGATTTTATGTTTCCGGTAGATTTTATGTTTCCGGTAGATTTTATGTTTCCGGTAAATTTTATGTTTCCGGTAGATTTCATGTTTCCGGTAGATTTTTTGTTTCCGGTAGATTTCATGTTTCCGGTAGATTAAACCCTAGATACAGGGGGTAGGGCTGGGTATCCCTACCCCCTGTATCTAAGGTTTAGTATATACCCAGCCCTACCCCCTGTATCTAGGGTTTAGTATATACCCAGCCCTACCCCTTGTATCTAGGGTTTAGTATATTCCCAACCCTAGTTTCTGGTAGATTTTTTGTTTCCGGTAGATTTTATGTTTCCGGTAGATTTTATGTTTCCGGTAGATTTTATTT
>NW_019401646.1:0-361 GCF_000591075.1 Eurytemora carolleeae
GAAATTGTATTCCCCCAGTATATACAAGGGGGGAAATTGTATTCCCACAGTATATACAAGGGGGGAAATTGTATTCCCACAGTATATATAAGGGGGAAATTGTATTCCCCCAGTATACACAAGGGGGGAAATTGTATTCCCCCAGTATATACAAGGGGGAAATTGTATTCCCCCAGTATAAGGGGGGAAATTGTATTCCCCCAGTGGGTACTTTATTCCCCGGCCTATACATAAAGTCCTATCAATGAAGTGCTGACATGAAAGAAAATAAAAGGTGAAATATTTTAAAACTTTGATTATTTGGAGCTAGGGGGCCGAGCGCTGCGGCTTAGGATAGGCTATGAGGGGGCCGGGCGCTGCG
>NW_019401647.1:0-361 GCF_000591075.1 Eurytemora carolleeae
AGATATAAACAAATAAGGTGTAATAATTATCGCTGGGAAGCTTCAAAATGAAATAAGTAATATTGTCTAAAGGAATACTTAAAGATATTGAGTAAAGTTAAAAGATGTTGAGTATACTGAGAAAAATTAAAAGATATTGAGTAAAGCCTAGAGATATTGAGTAAGGTTTAAAGATATTGAGTAAAGTTTAAAGATATTGAGTAAATTTTAAATATATTGCGTAAAGTTTAAAGAAATTGAGTAAAGTTTAAAGAAATTGAGTAAAGTTTAAATATATTGAGTAAATTTAAAGAAGTTTAAAAGTGTTGAGCGAATTAGTTATTTACTAAAGTTCAAAGATTCTAAAGCTCACATTTAAAGT
>NW_019401648.1:0-360 GCF_000591075.1 Eurytemora carolleeae
CCCTCCCCTCGGTCTCATTCCCCAACAAAACTAATAGTTACTCTTCGCTTTTGCCGCATTTTTCTTCCAATTTTGCGAGGTCATGCAAATAATCTTGCCAATTATATTTATGGTTCATTATAATCTAACTTCTACACCGAAAATTAGGTTTTCAGCAAATTCTTAGGATTTAATTTATTTCCA
Source organism: Eurytemora carolleeae (assembly GCF_000591075.1). Classification (NCBI taxonomy): domain Eukaryota; kingdom Metazoa; phylum Arthropoda; class Copepoda; order Calanoida; family Temoridae; genus Eurytemora; species Eurytemora carolleeae. The sequence goes on from NW_019401648.1 coordinate 184, forward strand.
CATTTAAACTAGGTTTTCTTTTTTTTTACAAAAACAAAAATTACAAAAGACAAGTTTTAATATTGCTCGGACTTGAATTCGTTGTGTGACAAATATCTACGTTATTTCTACAAAAAAATTGAATAAAACATTTTTCGATCTTTTTTTTTAAATGTCCACCTTCTCTCTTGTGCTGTC
>NW_019401649.1:0-360 GCF_000591075.1 Eurytemora carolleeae
AAGTTTTGTGTGAAATGGTTCTTACCTAAAATGAACTCCAAATTCTTTTTCATTCATATTTCTGTCAGTTTTCAAACTATCCTGTCTTATTCCTGCAGGGAGGGTTTTTAAACAATAATTAAAAGAACTAAGTGACAACAATAGTAATTAAAAATTATCGAAATATTTAGAACATTTATTTAAGTCGCTTTCATTTCTCCAGCTCCTCTTTTTATAAAATAATTATTATTCGACTTGAAAAAATCAAATTTTCAAAATTTGAATAATTTGATGAGAAAATACACTGTTCCTGGTATCGAAGTTATTTCTTCTTCATTTATTGATGCCTGAAAATAAGGTTTCAAATAGAAAATAAAATGG
>NW_019401650.1:0-360 GCF_000591075.1 Eurytemora carolleeae
CATTCCGTTACATTAGGTTTCAGAACCAATGAGTTTTAAAATTCCTCAACCCCCTTCACTCTTCACAAAATTTCATAATTTCTTTCACCAAACAAAACATAAGTTCCTTTTTCCTTTTATTCTTTATTAATCGTTCCTTTCAAATTTTCAAATTTTTAGTACCTTTATATTCTACTTATAAAAGTTTTTAAAAGTTTTTATTACATCTTAGACTGATCTCTGCAAAGAATTGATACAAGAAAATTCTTATATAAGCCTTATGTTATTTTTCAAAATAATTCATTCTAATGAAATTTTCTAATTAGTCCCGAAAATCGTAATTTAGACCCGTTCTCGGTCTAATATGATGTGGGACACCCT
>NW_019401651.1:0-361 GCF_000591075.1 Eurytemora carolleeae
TTTATCCTCCTCGGATAATAAACGAACACTGATGCATCTTTTCTTGTTTACAAAGTCCGCCCAGAGAGAACTGGTTTCAATATGTACGCTGAGTATACGCGACCGCAATTAACTTTCCTTGCATTAGTACTTTGACAAAAACTGCACTTTCAGTTCAACTACCATGTTTAGCCGGTCTCTTCCTTTAATTTGTGTTTGCAATTTATTTACCTGTGGCAAACCTCGTTAGGTTGGCAGTCCTCCTTCCTGGTGCACTTGGTCTTCTTGTTCTCCTCCAGCACTAGGTTGTCGTTCTCATAGGGGTAGCAGATATACTATACCATAATATTATTCATTTTATATAAGATATATCTAATACACC
>NW_019401652.1:0-360 GCF_000591075.1 Eurytemora carolleeae
ACGTTTATTGGAAAACGGGATCAGAGAGGTCAAAGCTTAACTTTTGTTTGCAAGATTTATTTTACACATTTATAGTTGAAATAAAAAATCCAATTGGCGTCCATTTCAAATTAACTACCGAAACCAAATAAAATTAAAATTGCAAAATAGAATGTAATTTATTTATGATAATTATTTATCTAGGAGAAATAAGTTCGATAATCCGTGTCTGGCCCAAAACATACCAAATCACATTTTGAACCTATTTCCTTTAAAGCTTTTTCTGCTTTGATTAAAAACGTTTAAATCTCAGTTTATGTTTAAATTAGCTTATCAAAGATTCAGTAATACAGTAATAAAGCAGTCTGCAAAAAAACATGT
>NW_019401653.1:0-360 GCF_000591075.1 Eurytemora carolleeae
AAATATCATTGCTTACACAGTTGCCAAACAATTTTTTCCTAACAGTTTATAAAAATGATTTTAAAAAATTGACTTTAATGGAAACTAAGAATTTTATTTTTAGAATGTGCCTGCTTATCCAACAGATTTGGCAACGGCCAACTCTTATCCTTGCTTTTATGCTCCTAGCATTCTACTTTTTCTTTTTTTTTCTATTTAATGCTCTGCCTTATTATATTTTCTGTAAATTTGATACACGTCTGCCAGCCTTGATTAAGAAATTAAGGAAATATGATCTTTGATTTTGTGATTTTTTTCTTTTTTTCTTTGTATTTTTGAGGTTTTAATTTCCTATGATATTGTAATTTATTTTTGCTACAA
>NW_019401654.1:0-360 GCF_000591075.1 Eurytemora carolleeae
AGTTTTGTTGCATTAATCCATAAGTCATTTTTAAATAGAAACTACATTTCTCCATTTTTTGAGACAGAAAATAGAAATATATGAAGCGGCATAATTATGACTCAAATAGGTGCAACTGAACGTTGAAAGTCGGGCTGGGCATATTCTTTTTTTTTATTTTCCTTCAAATCTTCGTTAATAAAGGACTTTAGCTGGAGCTGTAACGATTAAGTCATTAACGACCTAATCGATGGCTTATTGATACTGTTTAGTGGTTAATGATGGATGATTGTTAACAGTATGGAAGTTATCTCATATCAAGGGTGTAATGCAAGGAAAGTTAATTGCGGTCGTGTATACTCTGTGTACATATTGAAACCA
>NW_019401655.1:0-359 GCF_000591075.1 Eurytemora carolleeae
TATACTTTTATTTTATAAAACTGGGGCATTTTATACCTACAGGTGCTGTCGTAGGTCAGATGTTGTAGTAGGTCAGATGGGCAGTATAGCGGATGGGCAATAGGACGGATAGGCAGTAGGCCGGGGAATAAAGTACCCACTGGGGGAATACAATTTCCCCCTTGTATATATTGGGGGAATACAATTTCCCCCTTGTATATATTGGGGGAATACAATTTCCCCCTTTGTGTATACTGGGGGAATACAATTTCCCCCTTATATATTCTGTGGGAATACAATTTCCCCCCTTGTATATACTGTGGGAATACAATTTCCCCCCTTGTATATACTGGGGGAATACAATTTCTCCCTTTGTATAT
>NW_019401656.1:0-373 GCF_000591075.1 Eurytemora carolleeae
GTACTCTACTGCATATAATTTGTGAACATTTACTTGATTTGTACACTTTGAACTCCCTTTCAGGCTGAAAGGGACTGAAAAAATTCATACCGAGATTTTCTCTAAATTCCCCTCTAATATATATTCTATTTGGGTAAAACCCTAACTTCCTCAGTAGTAAATCTGATTTAATAAGGCAGTCTTTTTCTGATTTATTTCTCTAAAAGAAGTTCAGCGTATGTTTACATGGTTCACGATGTACTGCATGAAGAACAGTGGTTAACATTCTTAAAAAAGGAAAGGACGGTTCTGTTATGAGGTAGGAAGGTCATTTGACAGTTTGTTTACATGATAACATCAAGACAGTTGCATAAATAGATAGTATAGAATCCAG
>NW_019401657.1:0-359 GCF_000591075.1 Eurytemora carolleeae
ACAATGGGTTAAAGATATTTACTTTATTAGAATTGCAAAACTAAAGTCAATTTTTCTCATCATTTTTGATTCTTTGTGGATACTTTTAACCTATAAACTCATTTATTTTAGCCTAAAATCATTTATTTTCCCAAATTCGCAAATAAAATCCTAAAAAAAAATTCCGCTCTGCGCAAGCATAACGAACTTCTGGGGAAAAAATATTTTGCGAGAAATTATACAGCACTGGGCCCTGGGGTTCTAGAAAATTAAAGTAACATTTATTACCTGTCTGGCCATTTTCTTGCTGGGACCAGATCCAATGGTGGCAAACTCACCAATCTTCAGCTGCCAGGTGTAAATCTTAAATCAAACAATTA
>NW_019401658.1:0-358 GCF_000591075.1 Eurytemora carolleeae
CCAAGTTCTCTAAATTTTAAAAATAAAAATTATTAAATATTTAAGTTGAGAAGACTTTATTTTGTGTTTCGTCATTATTGATTTTCTTTTAATAGAACATGAGATCTACACTCTACAATATTCACTATCAAGGACATTTTGCTGAGCTATATTTGTAGATGCAAGCTTGTTTATTATACATAAATACTACAGACAGTTAATCACAGAAGACATAGTCTTCATAAACATCAATAAAACATCATGATATTGATATATATCTTGATGATATTTAATATTGAAATCAGGGGGCGGGTTTAAGATTCCGCAGATTTAACAGTTCGGTCCATTTCCCAGCAAGCTGCTGCTTTCAATCCCAATC
>NW_019401659.1:0-359 GCF_000591075.1 Eurytemora carolleeae
GTCTGCTAGAACTCCAATGTACTGCATAACACCCCACCCAGAAAATTACATCGAAACTCGTCTATGATCCATCCATTCTATTATATATCCGTGACAAAAATGTTCCTAAATATTACCGGTAAGACATAGAAGACTGATGGTTTGAGACTAGGTATTCTGTGTAAAACAGGATTCTGTAATCAATCAATCATGTAATCAATCAACCATGTAATCAATCAATCATGTAATCAATCAACCATGTAATCAATCAACCATGTAATCATCCAACCATGAAATCAATCAACCATGTGATCAATCAACCATGTAATCAATCAATCATGTAATCAATCAACCATGTACAAGGGTGTATACAGGGGGGG
>NW_019401660.1:0-358 GCF_000591075.1 Eurytemora carolleeae
GGGGGGGAAGTAGGGAAGTAGAATGATTGAAAGAAAGGATAGATAGAAGTGAAGGATTGGTAGGTGTAGCATATAGATGTAGGAGAAGGTTTTAAGTAATAAAAATAAAATTTTCGCAGACTTACTACTTCTATTGCAGATGATTTCCAAGATTAATATAGAAGAAAACTATGAAATGCATAAAAAAAGTTGAGTGTAAAACGAATATAGAAAGAAAAGTATAAAATGATTATACAGAAGAAGAGTATCAAATGAATAAAGAAGAAAAGTAAAAATGATTACAGAAGAAAGGTACAAAATGGTTAAAGATGAAGAGTGTAAAATGAATAAAGAAAAAGAACATAAAATGATTAAAGAA
>NW_019401661.1:0-358 GCF_000591075.1 Eurytemora carolleeae
CCTCGTCAAAAACAATTTCAAAACACATGTTTTTTGTCCAGCCGAAGGCTAAGTATAAATGTAGTTAGGCAATATAATACAAAAGCCGGGTTGACTTTGCTCCCAAGATGCTGTTTTTCACCACAAAAAGGGGCGCCTTCTGTTAGGGATAATGTTTCATTTCCCCATCCCCCCCTTTCCCCCATGTGTGTCATACAAAACCTGGATATTCTTAACTACACTCAATGATATCAAGTTTCAGTATAAAGACACATTTAGGAACATCAAGATAGGGGGGTGGGGGCACGAGGGACGGGAGTGGAGGAGGGGAAAAAGAAGGGGAGAGGAAGAGGGGGAACGAAAAAATAGATGGGGAGAA
>NW_019401662.1:0-358 GCF_000591075.1 Eurytemora carolleeae
TGTTTATTGGGACACCCTGTATATTGCAGGATTATTCACAAAGGGTGAGACAGAAGAGACAACAGTTAGATGTGTTGGGTCTTTGATAATTAGTTTAATGTTTTATATTTCTAAAGATCCATTAATTGTAATACAATATGATCTCATGTTTCCAACATTGTAAGATGTAATAGAAACTTTTTTAAGATATGTAAATTTTATATTGTGACCCATAAAACCTTGGAATAGGAAGACTCAAATTTTATTATTCAAATATTCAATGCATATAGGGTGTACAAAGAACTATTTCACTTGTTATGTTGATTTCCAGCGAAATGCAATGCCATTTGCTTTTTGCTTCAAATAAGCTAAAGGTTGA
>NW_019401663.1:0-358 GCF_000591075.1 Eurytemora carolleeae
GGGGTACCATTGTGAATCGGGTATGCTCTTCAAGAAATGGGGGGTCACTTGAGATTCCAACTTTTGCTTAAAAATCTTAAAAACCAAAACTTTTTGGATTAATGCTCTAATATTTTAACTGCAATCAGTATTCCTCAATTCTCTTATTGCTTCCAAATTACTCATCAAATTAGTTTTATTTCTAAATTACTCAGATTAGTTGTATTTCTTAAGTGCATAAAATCATCTGTCAGCAAGACAGTGTAGGCCTAGGGTGTCTGATGACCGTTTGTAGGAAAATAGAAATGATCGAACATTATTTAAACAGTTCAGATTTTTTAGAAGTTCTGGTCAAAATTCTCCACGCATTCCCTCCCAC
>NW_019401664.1:0-357 GCF_000591075.1 Eurytemora carolleeae
AACTAAATTAAAACTATAAAAAATTGTGTTGTAGTTTTGTAATATATATATCTCCGGCTGTAAAAGAGTGTTAGTAAAGTAAAAATATTGCTTCCCAGACTTGAAAACTGAATCTTAATTTTGTGTGATAGCAATTTCTGTCTATGTACGTGTGTAATGTGTATTTACCCACAGTTAACTGTGTGAACTGTGTACCCCGGCAATGTTTGTGAACTGTGTACCCAATGTAGATGTGTGTATTTTGTAACCTGGCTAGGTCTGTGTACCTTATCTAGGTGTGTGTACTGTGTACCCCGGGTAGGTGAGTGAGTAGTGTACCACGGCTAGGTGTGTGTACTGTGTACCCCGGGTAGGTGT
>NW_019401665.1:0-360 GCF_000591075.1 Eurytemora carolleeae
CTTGAACGATTATAAAACACCCAAAGCACACTCCTGTATGCCGAGTCCATTAGCGCCTGATCCAATCAGGGTTCAGACATGTGTTTGTTGTCTATTCTGAACCAATTATTTGGCGGTAACATCTATCTTTCTATCTATGATATGAAACCTTAAATCGCTATCAGTAAACTTTTGTGAGCACTGATATCTCCAGACAACTCTGATAGTTATCATCACATATCCAGACTTTAGTTTTACTTCTTATACTTTTTACCACTTACACTTTTTTGTAGCCCTAGACAAACACATTTTAAATTTGCAAAGTACATATTTTTAGCTTAAGTTTAAAAAAGTAATTGGAAAAATACTCCTCGATTTTTG
>NW_019401666.1:0-357 GCF_000591075.1 Eurytemora carolleeae
AATTAATTAAAGAACACGGAAAGGTTTTCCGAGTTAACATGATTCTGACATTTTTGCAAAGATCAAATATTAAAGAAAAACTACTCTATGATATCATTTATTTATTTGTCTGTCTGTTTGTGTGTGTCCAACAAACGTCAATTCAAAATAAATAAAAACAGAGAAATCCGTGAAATTTTCTAAAAAATTACGAAAAGAGAAATTTTGGCTTGAAAAGCAACATTTAAAAGTTAAAAAATTCTTAAAGTAAAATAAAATGATTAATATTGAATATATTCGTATTTCTATTTGAAATATTTAAAATTGTATTTTCCAAGAAGCAAAATTAAAATGCTTACAAAGGTTTCAATTGTAAAA
>NW_019401667.1:0-357 GCF_000591075.1 Eurytemora carolleeae
TAGGGTTCTCCGATGAAAAGCTCCGAAATGCTAATGAAATACTTGGGTCTCCGATGGCAATTCAATAATGATAATTTCTTCCAGATGTATCATGTGTCATGTATCGTGTTTCCTGATAAGATTATTCCCATCTTCCCAAAGAAGAAAAGAAGCACTCTGTATAAATTGCCCTAACATTAAGTCCATCTTCTAGAAATTATTTGATTAGCAGTGTTCAATTGTCCGTCCTCATTAAAAATAGAAACTGTAGTTTTAATTTGAAAACAAAAAGAAATGTAACTTTTAATTTTGACTAGTGACAATACACAATTTCATCAAACGCTAAAAAACGTTAGATGATACAGTTTAAAAAAAGCT
>NW_019401668.1:0-356 GCF_000591075.1 Eurytemora carolleeae
AAGCGTATTCGTATATTAGTAAATTACCAAGTTACCTATCGCATCGAACCCCTGGAAGAGAGGGAAAACTACCAGAGAAACAACTCATCTTGGTGCTTCACGCCACTCCGTAATCTTTTACTCATTCATTTCTGCGAGGAAACAATATATTAACGACATTAGTCCTAATTATCAATATCTAACAACCAGGAAATAACGATCAATTTCAAAAAATTTTAACTAGCTTTCTCTTCATTGTTCTACGTCCTGTAAGTTTATTTTCTGTGATGTTGAATTATTAAAATGAAGAAACACAGGGACGCAGAAAAAATGTTCCTCTGCCGCGTAACATTCTCCGACAGAGGAGTTGAGCGATT
>NW_019401669.1:0-357 GCF_000591075.1 Eurytemora carolleeae
ATAGATAGTAATAGATAGTAATAGATAGTAATAGATAGTAATAGATAGATAGATAGATAGATAAATAAATCTGAGGCTAAATCTGAGTTCTGTTCTGTCATGCAATTATTGATTTCCTTCATCAATATACTAAACTTTAAATGAAAATGATAGAATTCTAGAATAGAGGTATAGATGTATAATATATATAAGTATATGTAGAAAGGTAGATATTGTTTTATATATCCGGCGAAAAATGTGTTTCAAAACATTCTTCCTTGTTATTAAAACAAGCAAAGAAAAAAATTGACATTAGTATGCATGCGTGTAAACGCATATTCATTTCCTAAGCGGATTCTTTCTTTGTAATACTTTTTT
>NW_019401670.1:0-356 GCF_000591075.1 Eurytemora carolleeae
TAATACCCCCCTGACAGAAATCATCATGATAAATACAGATTCATAAATTGTTTTTAAATATACTTTATCCTACCAATCATTATAAATACACAGTCTCATATATTTTATTTGTAGATACAGATCGTTCCAATAATCATGATAAATACAGATTTCTATGTTGTTTGAATGCTTGAATGCAACGAATTAAAGGGTTAATTTAAGTGATTGTCAGAAAGACAAGTTTTTAAAATGGTATTTATAAAGAAAACACAAGAAATATAAAAAAACATTTCGCTGACAAAACTCCACTTCTTTAAAATAATAAACAGAAAAAGAAAAAAAATCTTAATTTTATATATTTCAGCTACAATTACTTT
>NW_019401671.1:0-355 GCF_000591075.1 Eurytemora carolleeae
AGGATTGGTTTGAAAAATAGCTAAGCAATATTTTTCAGCAGAAAAGTCCTGATACACACCTGGCCTAAATTGACGGCTTTAAATATACACTGAGGAGAAGCCTAACTTCATATTGCAAGGAAGCCTGACCATGAAAACATTTATTGTTTTTTGTGTTCTTATCATCTTAGCAAATGACTGTTGCTTAAAGAAGGTAAATGACAGGATGTTCTTCAAAAACTGTCTCTTTTCTTTGCAAATGTCAGTTTTGAAGAAGTATTGAACGGTTTTCTATTTTTTTTGATGGATTTTTATCTATCTCTCAATAAGATTTAAAAAGACACTTTTTCAAAAACCCTCTGTACAATGAGGGGAG
>NW_019401672.1:0-354 GCF_000591075.1 Eurytemora carolleeae
ATCCCAGTTGTATCTCTCTCACTCCCACCCCTAGGCATTGCATTCAAACATTTATGAAATAAGAAGAGGTATACACTATAATCAAAAATCCCCCCCCTCAAAAAAAGCGATTTTTAATGTAATAGTACTTTTTTGTTTTTTTTCTTTCATCAAAATGCAAATCAAGCATCGTTCAATGATAAAGTTGTTTTATTTTTTGTTCATTTTTAAACAAAATATTTAAGATCCGGATCAACTAGATAAAATTAACCTAAGCAACTCCCTGGATCCAGATCAACTAGATAAACTTAGCAACTCCCTGGATCCGGATTTAGAAAACGAAGGAACAGTTTTCGGAAATATATCTTTGGTTAA
>NW_019401673.1:0-363 GCF_000591075.1 Eurytemora carolleeae
CCCAGACCGAAATATATTTTCAATAAATGTGGAACTAACATCTACTTTTTTACTCTACAGAGGTTTGGTCCATCACCATCACTGAATTTTAAATGCTTGTTCTCCTCTTGTTATTAATCTCCAGATTAATTAAACGATCGGGATTAAGAATGTCCTATTCTAAAGTTTTCAGTTCAGATAATGCAAATATTGGGGTTGGAGAACATTTAAGTTTGTGACAAAGACTTAATTTCATTGGCAGACTTAAAACAATTCACAATTCACATGAGTGGTAGGTTTAGTGTAAAATTTGTCAGTGTTTACTTTAAACAAACCCATAGATTTGACCAGGACCGACTAGATGTATATATTCTATTCTATGCT
>NW_019401674.1:0-354 GCF_000591075.1 Eurytemora carolleeae
AGGGTTATCCTGTACACGTATAGGCTTATATACACAATACACACGCTAAAAAATAACATATCTGTTTAGTCTCAGCCTTTAAAAATAAATTATCTTGCAGCAGAATCTAAAAGGTTTATATCGTGAATATATTGGTTATCGTGCTCTAGGAAATTACCCAAATGTCCAACCGCCTTTATAAATATTTAAATTACTATAGTAAAAAGCAAACATAAAATATAGTTCATAATAATAATAAGTAATGGAATATGAAAGTTAATCTTTTTATACTATATCATAATATATATTCTAAATAATTTTAGTTAATTTTCAGGATTATTTATATCAATAATTTTAAATATTTTTTTTCAATTA
>NW_019401675.1:0-403 GCF_000591075.1 Eurytemora carolleeae
AAAATATTATTATTTTCTATAATAAATTGATAATATAATTCTAAATAACTTTATTTTTCGATTTTTCGTCGTCGTTATCATAACGAAACGATCGTTTTTCTGAAAAATGAAAACGTTAACATCCCTACCTGTATTATTTGCCTAAGTATTATTTCACACCTCCACATGGAGAATAAAGAAGATGATGATATAGAATAATTTTAGACAAATTCACATAGTTTTGTCAAACTTCAAAACCTTCAATTCGGGCGTATCCTGTTTCCGTATATCCTTAAATTTTTGTATCATTGTATCGTTTAACCTGTTATATACTGATACAGATACAGATACAGATACAGATACAGATACAGATACAGATACAGATACAGATACAGATACAGATACAGATACAGATACAGATACA
>NW_019401676.1:0-353 GCF_000591075.1 Eurytemora carolleeae
GTATTTAAACTATGCCTTTATCAATGAATTAGACCTCCCCCCTCTACCTCGTTGCTTATGTATGCTGTAATTAATGAATTAGTGAATCAGTGAATCGGGCATTGTCATATTTGCTTGGAGGGTCACTCAAAATTACACTTACAGTCCCTTTGTAAAAAAATCTTTTCAGAATGATCTCCGTCTACCCGTTACTCCTGAAATTATCTCTAAACTGAAACTTCAAACTCCTGGAGGTAAACTCTTAAATGGATTTTCAGAGTAAGTAGAGCTACTCCTGGTGAAGAAGACATTTTCTTGATGGACATTTTATAGATGGACATTTTATAGATGGACATTTTATAGATGGACATTTT
>NW_019401677.1:0-353 GCF_000591075.1 Eurytemora carolleeae
GGGGGGAAAGTGGGTTCCTATGAGAAAGGGAGGAGTTGGTATCAAATATCTAGGTGTAAAGGAAAGGGTGGAGACAAGTTTATATTTTAAGATAATTTTCAAACTTTAAGTTATGCTTACAAGATGAACCTGAAAATTATAAATTATGACCAATCTGAAAAGACCGGATCGGCTTAGAATTGTCACCAGACCTTTCCGTCGGCCTGGAGTTTTTATGCAGCCATGCGTACAAATATTTCAGAGCTGCAAAGCTATTGTTTCTATATTTGGATTAATAAAACCATCAAATGTTATTTCAAAATATTTTTTCTAGTTATAATTTATAACTTTGAATTGAAAGTAGTACAAAAGAA
>NW_019401678.1:0-353 GCF_000591075.1 Eurytemora carolleeae
TATTCCGGCCGGAAGAAGCTAGGAGGGAGAAAGGAAGGAAGGAAGGATATAAGAAGGAAGGCGTATGAGAAGATATAACAGGTGTGTCATTACAAAAGTTCCATTTACAATTATTGTATCATTTCCCCCCACCCCATCCCCTCATGAGAGGTGTTAAATCCCCCCCCTTTATTGAAGATCACAAATGCCTCGAAATCACGCTTCATTTAACCTCCTTCAGTGTTCTCATACTGAACTTATATACGCTTGTTTAGTTTAATTGGAGGGGGAAAGGGGGGGAGGTAAAGGGGAGTTAAGGGGGACATGTGACACTTAAAAATAGAAAATACAAGGAGAGCACAAGAGAAGGGGGG
>NW_019401679.1:0-355 GCF_000591075.1 Eurytemora carolleeae
TCCACATATATTGCTTCTAAGGAAGATATTCTTAGGTTGGTATTTTTAGATATTAAGAAAAACATCAATTGCTCAATAATAATCTAAAAATAGCAGAAAAACTGGAAAAAAGGAGCACAATTTATTTCCAATAGTCTTCTTTTTCACTTTTTGTTTTCAACCTTTACAATATACAATATACAATATAAAATATGCAATATACAATATACAATATACAATATAAAATATGCAATATAAAATATACAATATACTTAATATACAATATACAATATACATCTATATATAAATTTGGCTTGTCTGTCTGTCTGTTTGTCTGTTTGTTTGTTTGTTTGTTTGTTTGTATCCAATAAACGTC
>NW_019401680.1:0-353 GCF_000591075.1 Eurytemora carolleeae
AATGAAATATATTGCTTGAACGTGTGTCTACACTCAACAGTTAACAGCATGGATATCTTATTTGCATATTTGACCAAATATAGCTTTAAAGGTTAATGTTGTACCAGACATGCCATTTTATTAATGAAATATATTGCTTGAACGTGTGTCTACACTCAACAGTTAACAGCATGGATATAATAATTGCATATTTGACCAAATATAGCTTTAAAGGTTAATGTTGTACCAGACATGCTATTTTATTAATGAAATATATTTCTTGAACGTGTGTCTACACTCAACAGTTAACAGCATGGATATCTCATTTGCATATTTGACCAAATATAGCTTTAAAGGTTAATGTTGTACCAGAC
>NW_019401681.1:0-353 GCF_000591075.1 Eurytemora carolleeae
GAACTCTGTATGGAGTACAGGGAGGATTAAAGGGGTATGGAGTGATTAACTCTTTGGAGTGCATGGAGGATTGAAGGAGTATGGAATGATGAACTCTGTATGGAGTGAATGGAGGATCGAAAGTGTATGGAATGGGTAACTCCTTGGAGTGCAGACAGGATATTAGGAGTATGGAGTACGTAATACATTGTGCATTCTATGTATTACTTGAAAGAAAAGAGCCGGATAGGAGCGCAAGATTAGTGAAAAGTTCAAATGAGAACATATCGCAGAAGAAATTGCATTGTGAAATATAAACGATTGAAGTAAAAACGATGAGAAAAAAAAGAGAACATGAAGAATGTTCGGGGGGG
>NW_019401682.1:0-353 GCF_000591075.1 Eurytemora carolleeae
GTTCTCTGTGGAATAGCTTTAATTTGTGAGTTCTCTGAAGAATTGACTGGCACCTTTCTTGACCATGAGAAGCAATGGAGAAAATTGATAAAATAAAGTTTTCAAGATTATTGTTGTAAATCGGGCATTACCATCTTGCTTGGAGGGTTCCTGCTCACAGTTCCTTAAAAAATACAAGATGAAGAGGTTTTGTGTTGGAAGGACCCGGCAGCGGCCATTTTGAATATAATTGAGTTGATTGATTGATTTGTTGAATGTAAAGGGAGAGGACGGGAAGACGACAGTCCGTAGTTCTCGACTAATTCTAGACTCCGAGGGTTCAAGTAATGAAAATATCAAATATCAGGTTGGTG
>NW_019401683.1:0-359 GCF_000591075.1 Eurytemora carolleeae
CCTCATGTTGCTATTTTATTTATCAAGACACATAAAAGATTCATGATGATATTATTTATAATATTTCTGTTGAATATCACATCCCAACCTGCAGATTCCTTCTACAACATTTTTAGGCCAAGGTAATTTTTTATATAGTTTGTAAGTTTTTATTTTTTTATTCTTTGGTTCAAAAATAAATATCCTTATTTAAATTATTCATTATCTCATAGTCTCAAGCTTTCCAATGAAGATATCCTAAGTATTAAGTAATTTGGCCTCCATATCCATAGAGAATAGAATATATATAGAGAGGAATTTACTAGAAAAAAGTGTAAAACGGCCATTTTGTTGTACTGTTTCCATACTGCAGGTGTACT
>NW_019401684.1:0-352 GCF_000591075.1 Eurytemora carolleeae
CCCCGACCATATTTGGTTAATGATCTTGTTGCTATACAGTCTACAAGTATTGAAATGTGTAACTATAGAACAAGGTATCCCAAAAAAATAAACTTTAACCTCACAAAACCCTTTGCAACCTGATGATGCAAACCATGATATCTCAAACTATGAAACTATACATAGTCTGAAGGTTTACGTCATCAGGTTGCTCAGATATAAGGTATAAAAAATTAGAATTTGAGGCATGTAAACAGTTCGTCTAAATAAGTAAAGATGTCCTTTAAAATCAAATAGTTTTTTTTAGATTCCTATGTAATTAACAATTCTGCAATTCTGCACGCCTAACCCTCGCTCACAAAAGGGTGTAAAC
>NW_019401685.1:0-351 GCF_000591075.1 Eurytemora carolleeae
ATCTGTGCAGTGTACACAAACACATTTCACTTAATAAGTTTATTTTTTTTACCATGGATAAAACTTTTTTTTGCAAAATATTAAGCATATAAATATATCAAAAACGTTGTCTTCCCATTCGATATTCCACAATTTTTATAGGTCTTTTTGCAGAATAAAGCATCATTAGAAAAATTTTGATTTTTTTTTATCATTTTATTCTCATATTACAGGCCTGAGGACCAAAGTGTATACAGGTATATTAAGCAACATATCAATAGATAATATCATAACTATTAATTAAATAAACTTTACGGGGAATTTTACTTTATCAAGAGTTCCCTAGACCAATTTTACTCCAGATGTTTTGTT
>NW_019401686.1:0-351 GCF_000591075.1 Eurytemora carolleeae
AATTTGTCATACATTTGTTTTGTTTATATTCTTAATGAACCTGCAGCTTAAACAAATATTTTTCGTAACTATTAATTTAGTTGCTTAAACAAAAATGCAATTTGATCAGAGGTCGAAACTTTTGTTTGAATATCACAAATATTGATTGCTTTTAAATTTAAAGATAAACCCGCGCTTGATCCCTCAAATAAAAGTATCCAAGTAGGGTATAACCACTAAGGAATATCGGATAGGAATCCAATTAATCCTTAAGAAAAAAATGACCAATCGGGATAGAGTCAATATAGAAGTAATTTTATATCCGTTGAAACGCAACAATCTTCTTATAACATTTTAGATTATTTAGATTTT
>NW_019401687.1:0-363 GCF_000591075.1 Eurytemora carolleeae
TATAGAAAATCATGAATTAAAAACTTTAAAGACTGTAAATACTTTTTAGAACCTTATCACAGTGTAGTTAGTTCATTGCATCTTAACTTTAGCACCTCTTTTCACCGATTAAAAGTATATAAAGTATATATTTTCTATTTCATACTTATTGTTGGGACATGATTATTGTTTACAAGTAAAACATATTAAAGCCTCGTTTACTAGTTTTAACCCTATCCCCGCTGGGGTACTTGAAAACCAGGATACGCTGGGGGGGGTCAATTTGACCCCCCCCCCTTTAAATCCCATGTTTTATGTCCAAATATGACAAATGATACATCATTAGAAAGCTCTTGTGCTCTACTTTTAGAATCTGCAAAAAAA
>NW_019401688.1:0-350 GCF_000591075.1 Eurytemora carolleeae
TATATAAATATAAATATATATATTTATTTAGTATTTAAGTATATAAATATGAATATGTATATATATTTTGTATATAACAGGCCTGACAATAAAAGTCTCTGTTAAGCGAGCCAAGATTACTGTTAATTGCTATTTTGCTCCTTTGCGCCAGCCAGGCACGCGCGTCATTAATGTTGTTGCGCGCAATTATGCTTGTTGCTTATTATACTTATTATACATATACTGTATGTATATAAATACCTTCAAAATGACATAACTTCCCCCATCATTCCTCACTTTTATCTTTTGTTCTCTAATTTGTTTGCCCATTTTAACCATCATGTCTATGTTGGTTTATATAATTTCTTCAT
>NW_019401689.1:0-350 GCF_000591075.1 Eurytemora carolleeae
AGAGAGAAGAATGGAAGGAGAAGAAGGAAGAATGTGTCGAAGCTAAACCTTTAATTGTTTTGAGTGACTCCAAAAAGCGATTAAATCAGGCTTTATAAATTACAACAACTTAATCATATTGTTCATCTGTTGCGGGGCTTTGTAAATTATGACAATTAATGTTTTTTTCTTTCAAATGTTTATATATGTAGATTCATGAATAAAATATAAAAGAATATCTTTTAATTTTGCACGTTTTGAATTTTTTATTATTTGAGCCGAGAAGAAAAAATTCTTTGAAGCGTTTAATTTTCCAGTTTTCACCAAATTGTCCGCAATTATTTAACGATTTGTGTTTGGATACTATAATG
>NW_019401690.1:0-350 GCF_000591075.1 Eurytemora carolleeae
GATTTGGCTTTGTTTGGTAATTAGGAGGAGGAGGGGGGAAAGGGTGGGGGACGGAAGGGGGAAGGGGTCTCAGTTTCCGTGCATTGAAGACATTGTTCTGCGCATATCCACCCCTTCCCCGCCCTTCCATACCCATCCCATCCTAATCTTTATCTGTGAAATCTTCTGAAGACTAGTATATATTTACCGCCATGTTTTCATAAGAAGAGCAGTGTAGGTTAGACAGAATCCAAAATGACGAGTCCATTTAGTAAATATACACAGGAACATATTTAATTCAGGATAAATCGCTATCATCTAGATTGAAAAAGCATAAAGTTTGTATTTGTTTCGGGTATATTCCTAGAGAA
>NW_019401691.1:0-349 GCF_000591075.1 Eurytemora carolleeae
CCCCTCTCTCCCCTCTCAAATCGTAAAAATAAGTATATTAGACTTCCACCCCTGAACAGTGGTCATTTAGAAAAATATAAGTCGAAGAAGGACGATTTAATAGAAAAGGAAGTTGAAATCTTGAAATTTTCCTTGAGCATTTCCCGTCCGAGAATAATTCTATTTCCGGTTTGACAGATTCTTCGTGTCTAATATATACTAGACTTCCTGCATTCTACGTGTATAAGTTCTGCTGGTGACAAAAACCGGGTTCATGTTACAAAAAATGACAATTTGTTTGTTAAAAATTCAAACTATTAGGGAGGGGGGAATTTATGTCAAATAGAGTGTTCTTTATTTTACTAAAAAC
>NW_019401692.1:0-349 GCF_000591075.1 Eurytemora carolleeae
CATGTCTGCACATTAACTGATTACATCTATCTGTATTATCTTTATATCTATATTATATATATAGAAAAATTTATATCCAAATATTTTTATCTATCTATCTTTATTCCTGCCTGTAAACAAAAGCCTATAAATCAATCTTTACTATGGAATATATAAACCAAAATAAGATTCTACCGGATTAAGAACTTGTTTATTTCCATAAAAAAATTCCCGTCAAAGCAAATATATCTTGAATCTGAAAATTAAATTGCAAATAGCGGAGTGACGGGGTATATTTTCGCAATTATTTGCGCAATAAATAGTTTTAGGTTTTTAAGGAAAACTGCATCTTGCGAAGTGCAAACAATGA
>NW_019401693.1:0-354 GCF_000591075.1 Eurytemora carolleeae
GTATCCTAGTATCCTAGTATCCTGGTATCCTGGTATCCTGGTATCCTGGTATCCTGGTATCCTAGTATCCTGGTATCCTGGTATCCTAGTATCCTACAATACAGGAGAAAAACACTCCATGGTTCCAGTGAAAAAAAGCCACGTTGTTGCCAACAATCTTTTTCTTTATAAAGATGTCAAGGCCAAATGTTCTCAAGTCTAATCCTGAAATTTATGAAGACAGCCATATATTGAGTTTTCAGCTCACTAGGCGCAAATTTTACACACTTTAAAGTAGATATACAACGTGTTCATTGTACAGTACAACATGTTCATTGTACAGTACAACGTGTTCATTGTACAGTACAACGTGTT
>NW_019401694.1:0-348 GCF_000591075.1 Eurytemora carolleeae
TAAAATGATGCACTTTTCCCCAACAGTAGCTCAACAATTACCAATACTTTTTATAAATTCCCCTGTAGTAGAACGATCCCCGCTCCACCGTGTGGTTAACATATTTATACTTCTAGTTACTAAGTTAAATATGACCTAATTCCAATTTATTTACTTTAATTGAAGGAGATATGATTGAAAGTAGCTATCTAATATTTGAGAAAGATGTTAAAAAATTGTTAAAGGCACAATAAAGTTCCAATACAGGGTTATACCCTCTGAGGATGAGACATTAAAGGCGACCTTAAAAGTTTTAAAAAGAGGATATCATGGTAATTTGCTGCTCCGGCTTTCATAAAGCTAGTCTTT
>NW_019401695.1:0-349 GCF_000591075.1 Eurytemora carolleeae
AAGGAGGAGAAGGAGGAGAAGGAGGAGAAGGGGGAAAAGGAGGAGAAGGAGGAAAAGGAGGAGAAGGAGGAGAAAAGGTAAAAGTAGGGTAAACAAGATTTATTTATTAAAAAATGTGCCGACAAAAACAGAGCTGAAGTCAAAACCCGCTTTCTACGTTTTATAAAGACAAGACAGATTAGATTTTAAAAACATATAAACCCTGAAAGAGAATGAAAGGGGCGGATCCCTAAAAGGGAGAAAAGTCTGAATGTAATTTTGTTTGATATTTGCCCTGCATATTTTGTGCACTGTATTCTGTATAGATATCCTTTATTTAAAACTAAATATTCATATCCATCATAATTTT
>NW_019401696.1:0-348 GCF_000591075.1 Eurytemora carolleeae
CTCTCCCACCTATTTATATCCCTCCCGCCCCCCTGCCTTCATCTCCTTCTTTTATCCTCCTCCCTTATCCTTTCCATATTTCAAATTAATAAGTATATATACATAAATACAAAGCACTGGTCTACAAAATTTGAGATAGAAAAATACATGAAACTGAATGAAGCAGGTTTTATTAGATCATTATTAGCTTGATCGTACAAATTAAGAACTTTATTGTTATTTGCATTTTTTGTTGATTTTTTTGTAGAAATCTTTACAAAGACGTATAAACCCAAATCTGCAATTGCATTTAAATGCATTTTATTTGCTTGAATTTTATTTAATATTTTGTATCTATCTATATATCTA
>NW_019401697.1:0-348 GCF_000591075.1 Eurytemora carolleeae
TAGATATTCTAGATATTCTAGATATTCTAGATATTCTAGGTATTCTAGATATAATATTAGATATTCTAGATATTCTAGACATATTAGATGGTATAAAAATGTTCATAAACTTGATAATGTTATGACATTTTCATAAACGTTATGATTTGTATCAAATTTTTATAAACTTGAACCCTTTTATACCTTTATATGATCAATATAAGATATCGTCGTTATTTTAGCGTGACAATTCTAACTATTTACTTCATTGTTTCACATTTATAGAGAAACTGTAGAGAGTATTTTTGTTTAAATATTCCTTTCCTTATAGCATTCCTCTCACCTTTTTTTTCTTCTATAAAGTACTGC
>NW_019401698.1:0-348 GCF_000591075.1 Eurytemora carolleeae
TGGACAGTCAGCTGAATGTTAAGAATACCCTGATTATAAACTTCAAAGGAACCAAAAATTTAAAAACTGAAAAAGCTTTAAAAAGCTTCCAACAGAGAGCTTAAATATTAGCGACGAAGTTCTTAACGTTTTATGAAACTTACAACTTATAGATTTATACAACAGCAGATGCAGATGCAGATGCATCTAAGAAATTGCGTACATGAAATATTATTTATTAATTCTGCGAAATATAAAAGTATGGTTTATTTTATATTTTCCATGTTTCCCGTTCAACTATCCATGTTTACATATATCGATACCCACATAACCCTCATATCTACACCCTCCTTTCTCCACCCATCCCCT
>NW_019401699.1:0-348 GCF_000591075.1 Eurytemora carolleeae
TCTCAATTTTTATCTGACGCAGAAATCAAGGTAGTGGTACTAGAAAGGGAAACTATGATGAAAAATATAGAGTGTTGAACGAGAAGACAAAACTTTTCCGTTCTGTTTCAAATCAGACGTGACACTCTTTTCATTACCTAAAACTTATTTGTAAGAATTAAGAAAAAATAAATCTCAAATTTCAAATATTTTTGGTTCGTTTTCTCCTGCTCAAGAATTCTAGATCTAGTTTAATATTTTGGCTGGTTTTGCTGAATCAGTATTTGAACAGAGAATTTTAAATTATTGTCTTCATTCTTCATTCTTCAGTCTTCATTCTTCAATATTCAGTCTTCATTCTTCAATATT
>NW_019401700.1:0-366 GCF_000591075.1 Eurytemora carolleeae
TAATACCTAGTCTACTGAGCTATAACCTGAATTTTTTAAAAATACCACCTAAAGAATTTAGAGAAAATAGGGGAGGTAGGCCATGAACGAGAACACAGTTCAAAAATCATAAGGGGGGGGGGCTTGAAGGCGAATACAGTGTATTTTTAAGTACAATTAGCGTCTAAACATGTATCTATCTATATATAAATTCGGCTTGTCTGTCTTTTTGTTTGTCTGTTTGTTTGTATCCAATAAACGTCAAAACGGCTGAACCGATCGGGCCCAAATTTTTTGTGGGACATCACATGACCACAGGAAAGGTTTATGAATGATCAAAATTTCAAATATTTGTCTCCATCAAAATTCGATCTTCATTAAATTTTT
>NW_019401701.1:0-347 GCF_000591075.1 Eurytemora carolleeae
AAGTCTTTGCATTTATGTGTTCCTAAGGGTCCAAATGTAACCTGTAAACTATATATTTTAGTGTCCCTAAGGGTCCAAGTGTAACCTGTAAACTATATATTTTAGTGCCCCTAAGGGTCCAAATGTAACCTGTAAACTATATATTTTAGTGCCCCTAAGGGTCCAAGTGTAACCTATAAACTATATATTTTAGTGCCCCTAAGGGTCCAAGTGTAACCTATAAACTATATATTTTAGTGCCCCTAAGGGTCAAAGTGTAACCTATAAACCGACCTGGGAAAAAGCAAACATGAATACGTTTAACAGGTAACAGTAAAAAATATGACATTTTAATCCTATTTTTGGCA
>NW_019401702.1:0-346 GCF_000591075.1 Eurytemora carolleeae
ATAATCACCAAGACACGCCACAACCCCCTACTTTTCCCCCCTCCCCTAATACTCCCCAATCCCTACTTGCTAATATGAAAATGACAGCCTAAATCTCTGGAAAAACTTGAAGATAGTTTGATTTATGGCTATTATATTAGGCTCAATAAAGTTGACCAGTAAACAACAATAATTAGGCTGAAAAAATATGAAATTGCGTGGACATGGATTACAATGGTTTGATCAAAGCGGAAGAGAAATGGGTATTTTTACCGATTGGAGAATGGAGGCGGCAGGGGCGTAAATAAGGAATCTATAGGGGGAGGGGAAATTTGTTTTAATGTGGCGCGCGAAGCTCGCCGAATTT
>NW_019401703.1:0-348 GCF_000591075.1 Eurytemora carolleeae
GCACCAGTCCCCAAAGTTTCTAGGCACAAATTTTTATTATTTTAGATAAATTGTTAACCTTCAAACCTATACAAATTTTTACTAAACTAATGTTAAATTAATCGCCAAAAAAGATAAAGATGGGTTTTAAAATATCTGGCCTGAATCTGAATTCAGAAACGTTGAAATCATAAAAATCCCTTAGTAATTTAACAAGTTAAAAGAAAATTTGACGATTACTGAATGCCTTTTGATGTTATAAATTGCGCTAAAACTTTTCTATTTACTAGGCTTTTAGGGCGCTTCGCGCCCATCTTCTATTTAAATTGTGAATATGTTCTTTTTGTTTACATTATAAAACAAAGAAGA
>NW_019401704.1:0-346 GCF_000591075.1 Eurytemora carolleeae
GCCAGGGCTTGCGCAATGCGATTCGCGCTATTGTTGTAAAAATGGAAAATATTATGCAAGGTAATGGGGGTAGAGAACACAAATATATGTATGTACTTCAGAAACCCTAGGTGCTGCCCTAGTCAATATAGTTTCCTGTCTGCAGTCAATAGTACATTCACTGCTAGGATCAGAAAACAAGACCAGAGTCTGTCACTTCTCTACTTCTGCGCAGGAAAACTGCGCAAATAACTTTAAAGTCGGAATAAACCAGTAAAAATACATCTAACTATGAAACAGTGGCGAGAGTGCTGATGAAGGGGATCGGGAGGGGCTAAGCTCTAGGACGCGTATACAGAACTGGGGG
>NW_019401705.1:0-347 GCF_000591075.1 Eurytemora carolleeae
TTTCAATTTAATGATATAATTTGTAGAATTAGGATAATCATGTAACGATGCCAAAACTCTAAAAACGATCTCTAAGTATTCTCTAACTGACACTTAAAGCTCTCTGAATCTATTTCTCTACCGATCAATAATGGTCTCATATAGAGCCTCTAATGGTTAGTTTAAAAAAATATTTTTATCTTTCTCAATTCTCAAGGCTAAAGGCTATTGCAAACATTTAATGTAAAAAAAGTTCTGAACTATATTTTATTTGTGTTGAGTTTATAGAGTACTTGTAGATATCAAACTTTGAATTATTTTGGTAAAATATTCCAAGTTTGAAATATCAAATGTTTACACCACTCGGT
>NW_019401706.1:0-346 GCF_000591075.1 Eurytemora carolleeae
CTGAGAGCACGTCAAGGTCTAGGTAAGCTCTGAGAGCACTTCAAGGTTTAGGTAAGCTCTGAGAGTACGTCAAGGTTTAGGTAAGCTCTGAGAGCACGTCAAGGTTTAGGTAAGCTCTGAGAGCACTTCAAGGTTTAAGTAAGCTATGAGAGCACGTCAAGGTTTAGGTAACCTCTGAGAGCACGCCCAGGTTTAGGTAAGCTCTGAGAGCTCGTCAAGGTTTAGGTAAGCTCTGAGAGCACGTCAAGGTTCAGGTAAGCTCTGAGGGCACGTCAAGGTTTAGGTAAGCTCTGAAAGCACGTCAAAGATTAGGTCAGCATGGATATCCAATATATCTAAAATCAAA
>NW_019401707.1:0-346 GCF_000591075.1 Eurytemora carolleeae
TCTTTTTATTAGATTTGTGGGAAACTGACAAGGGAAGAAGATTTGCTGACTGGTTCACACTGTCATCCTCAATTCTTAGTTCTCATTCCTCATCTCCCTCATCTACACCCTACGCTTTACAATTCCTCATATACACTTTACAATTCCTCATCTACACTTTATAATTCCTCATCTACACTTTACAATTCCTCATCTACACTTAACAATTCCGCATATACACTTTAAAATCACTAATATACCTGGGGTGTCTCTGAAAAAAGTGTGTTTAGGTTTATTAGTCCCCCAAACATCGTTTAAATGTGCTAAAAAGTGGTTCTAGTAGGTACAATGTCCGTAAATGGGGGGG
>NW_019401708.1:0-345 GCF_000591075.1 Eurytemora carolleeae
GATACCAAATATTCAATTTTCGGGGATATATAAAATACAGAATCAACAAAACATTAAGTATCTATACAGTTCAATAAACACTAAGATAATATTCTAATTAACCAGACTGAAGAGTTTGAGATGAGAACTTTTAAAAGGCCGGAACTGATACGAATCGATTCAAATGTCATACTGTCCTTGCCTAGAGTTTAGCCGATCTCTGGTTGAGATATATGAGAATAACTTTAATTCATTAGAATCAATTCAAATCAGTTCGTTCCATTCAAAAGTCTGCTACTTAATTTTTATAATAAAGAAGCTCATTTTAAAAATTTTGAATTCAACTTATCATTCTAGCATTCTCGT
>NW_019401709.1:0-345 GCF_000591075.1 Eurytemora carolleeae
AATTTTTCTTGTAAAGCTTTGAATACAAATGTCATGATTTACGACAAAGAATTTTCTTCGAACAATGAATTCGCAAAAATATGAATTTATGCGAAATTTTGCACTTAAATCCGGGACAACACTAGTTTAAGACTACGGGGGAGTATTTAGGTCTGAACTGGTCATTAAATGTTTCTGCTTCAGTTGGGCTAAAAACACCAAGAAACTGTATTTTAAGTTTTTACACTGACAAATTCTACCCTTCCCTCTTAACCTAATATGTCTCCGGTAATTTGAGAACTCAAAGGAAGGTGTGGGAAGGAGAGTGGGGATGAAAGGAAGGTGTGGGAAGGAGAGTGGGGATGA
>NW_019401710.1:0-344 GCF_000591075.1 Eurytemora carolleeae
ATATTCATCAAATTATCTTGATAGTCCCTTTATATTCATCAAATTAACTCGATAGTCCCTTTATATTCATCAAATTGATGTAAACCTTTCGTGAAGTTTACTCATAAATTCCATCCATTAAATATGTACCGCTTTACATTTTAAAGATTCAAATCTTTTTATCAGATTCAAAGAGGTTCTATTATATCTGGGCAAAATCTAGGAGGGGCAGGCCCATGGAGGGGCTAATGAAGGGGTATTTTGATGTGTGAGAGGAGGAGGGGTAGGGGGTAATGTTTTTTTAATATTGAAATTATCTTCGGATCGAACCTAAACATGATTCTTATTCTTTGCAAATCCAAACT
>NW_019401711.1:0-344 GCF_000591075.1 Eurytemora carolleeae
TGTCTTATCAACACATCCTTATCGTGTTTGGCAAGCTAGAGTATCTAGATAAGGCGGAGGAGGGGGGTCCACCCAACCTCTTAGGATGAGGTAGGGGGTGGAGGTTACATTATATTATTATTACATCTTCAAGTCCGATGAACTGATTTCTCATCCTGTTTTCTGTTTGTCAAATCTTGGTCACAAATAAATATTGTCAGCTGATGATGTACTTTCCAGGAAAACCAGTTGAAAATTTAAAGAAAGGTCAATGAGTACAAACTTTACAGTTTACACTATTAATACGGGACTTTTAATATTATAATCAGTTACCAGACAATGAAGGAAATGAAGACAATCTCGAT
>NW_019401712.1:0-344 GCF_000591075.1 Eurytemora carolleeae
AGGGGGGTTGAAGGAATTATTTAAACTGGAAGTAAGTGTAATGATAGGAATCTTAATGCTTATTTAAAAGCATTTTACCCAACTGTATATATAATTATTCTACACTGTGCTGAATGCAAAACAATATTTGCGATTGCTTGAATATGCAAATATTGGTTCCAAACAGAGTTAAGAGAGTAGTCTGTGGTTCCAAACTTGAAAACTTTTAGGGTTAAGTTCACAGCGTACAAAGTATCACCTTAATTCAAGCTTGTTTTTACAGATCTAAAAGTGTAAAGATGAGAATTATAACCATTTTTCCTTTATCTTCTGTTCAATCTTAAATCAAAAATGTTTTAAATTTC
>NW_019401713.1:0-344 GCF_000591075.1 Eurytemora carolleeae
GATACTTAAATAAAAGTACTTTAACGAAGAATAAATTATTTTAAAGCTAAATTCACAACAAATATCCTAAATTCTCTTTTACAATTTGAACACAGTTCCTTAAGTTAAGTTTATAAGTTCGTATTTTTATAAACATTTGTTGGTTAACTATGGTTATTTAATCGTTAACAGGTCGTTTATTGGGTTTTAACATATCATTTTATTTACATTAAAGCAAGACCAAAAAACGGGGGGGTTATGTTCTTCTTCAAGAAGCATTTTGATTCTTTTAAAGGTTGTCAAAAAGTGTGTGTGGGGGGGTTGCATGTAAAAAGGGAAGCAGAGATGGTATAAAGGCAGGGGAG
>NW_019401714.1:0-343 GCF_000591075.1 Eurytemora carolleeae
TAAAATTAACATAATTTCATTAAATATTGAAATACCTCATATTTTCAGTACTATAGCTTATAATTCTAAAGAGCTATTGAGAAGAATAAAAACATTTTGAATTTCTAATATGCAATCTAATAAATAATAAAATAAGACTAGGAGCTCCCAGATCACACAGTTTTAATTATAATTTGCATAGATTTGGCCTTTTCTTTATGTCTAGGTTGGATTAAATTGATCTTTTTAAAATGCGTTGAAAAGTTTTTCAAAAATATACAGTTTCAATGAAATGTTAAAGGTTAATATTTGGTCATATGACCAAATATCTGTTCGAATATTTTGATAAGTTAAAAGAGAGCAC
>NW_019401715.1:0-344 GCF_000591075.1 Eurytemora carolleeae
ATATTAGGTCTCCAAACTACCTGGTATGTAGATGGTATATTGATATTAGGTCTCCAAACTACCTGATATGTAGATGGTATATTGATATTAGGTCTCCAAACTACCTGGTTTGTAGATGGTATATTGATTAGGTCTCCAAACTACCTGGTATGTAGATGGTATTTTAATATTAGGTCTCCAAACTACCTGGTATGTAGATGGTATATTAATATTAGGTCTCCAAACTACCTGGTATGTAGATGGTATATTAATATTAGGTCTCCAAACTAGAAGACAAGGATATTTTAATCTGAACTCCTTAACAAGAAAATTATATTCAATATTTATTTTGTTAAAGTAACTTT
>NW_019401716.1:0-343 GCF_000591075.1 Eurytemora carolleeae
CCCCACCTAGTCTCCCGAATAAATCTCAAAGGATGTTTTTTAGAGATTTCTCAATTCAAGTGCAAAACTTTTAAATTCCTCATCATCGAATTTTGGACAATAGAGTACAGAACTATCTACATATATATCTATCTATCTTTCCATATATCTAACTATATATCTATCAATCAACATATCTATCCATCTATCTGTCAAGTTGAGACTCGTAGAAAAGATTAAACTCGTACCAAAGTTGAGATTTGTACCAAAGATGAGATTCATACCAAAGTTGAGATTTGTACCAAAGTTGAGACTCATACCAAAGTTGAGATTCGTACCAAAGTTGAGACTCGTACCAAAGTTG
>NW_019401717.1:0-343 GCF_000591075.1 Eurytemora carolleeae
CCCCCCCCCCCTCTCAGGAAAAATACCTGTACACAATCATGGAAGTTTTTAACAGTACGAAACCTCTTAATGTAAAAAGTGAGGAGAATTTTCCCAACAATTGATTTGTACAATTTACAATTAATGTACATACTTCTTATATCTTGTACAATGTACGTGCGTGATTCTTACATATTCCTTCACTTGTTTCACCTGTATTTCTTTCTGCCTTCGCTGCCGCATTCGGTATCCAACATAGGACTTGAACCCAAACCCTAGAGTCACCACTGGATACCCAATACTAGAAACAAATAAAAACTAAGGACGGAAAGAATTTGTCTATAATCAAGATACCAACCAACCC
>NW_019401718.1:0-343 GCF_000591075.1 Eurytemora carolleeae
AAAAAGACACAGCGGCATTCAAACTCAATTAAGGAGACTTTTGTTGAAATTTAAACTAACCCTCCAGTTAAAAAGAAAACTGATTCACAATAGTTTATTATATATAACACACTAATTGCATCCAATTCTAACTTATCTCACCCAAACTATATATTCAACTCTAACTATATCCAACCTTAACTATATCCAAACCTAACTATATCCAACCCTAACTATATCCAACCCTAACTATATATCCACCCCTAACTGTATATCCAACCCTAACTATATATCCACCCCTAACTGTATATCCAACCCTAACTATATATCCACCCCTAACTGTATATCCACCCCTAACTATATC
>NW_019401719.1:0-343 GCF_000591075.1 Eurytemora carolleeae
CTATCTTCTAATCCGTAGATATTAATATTTGCTCAATCTTTGTTATCTCTTGAACGGCAAACAGGAAATCTTCTAACATTACAATCAAATATTTCTATTATAAACTGTTCTGAAAGGGATGGTCGACGTTTATTTATGTGAACGTCCATTTATAGAATAGAATATCTTAATCGCAATGGTATCTTAGCACGAACTATAAACGTATATTTCATCTATATTCTATATATATACTTTGCTTTTCTGTGTGTCTGCTTGTATCTAATAAACGTCAAAACGGCTGAACCGGTCGGGTCCACATTTTGTGTGGGACCTCACATGACCCCAGCAGTGCTAAGGATCCGGA
>NW_019401720.1:0-343 GCF_000591075.1 Eurytemora carolleeae
TAAAGACATCATACTATTTGCTCTTTTTTTGCTTGATCAATAAACTTTTTGCAGGTATCCCCTCCCCTCGAAAATTGCAAATTCAAATCTTTTAGGGAAATGTTAAAGGAAAAAATATGTCTTTAATACAATTGCTTTTAGCTTTCCTTTCTTTAATAATGAGAAGACGCCTTACAATTTAATGATGTAAATGATTCCTCACAATACAATTTTAACAGAAAAAAATGATGAATGATCGTTAATGTTTAGAAGTATGTGGTGTCCCAATAGCTTCTTGTCCTTCTAAGATTGATCTCAGGTTGGGTTTCCAGCTAAAAGAAAAGTTTTTACCCGCTTTTCGCAA
>NW_019401721.1:0-343 GCF_000591075.1 Eurytemora carolleeae
GTTTTGTAAAAACAAAACACGAAAGAAAAATAAAATGAATTGACATGAGACATAAATGTTAAAAAAATCATTTTCCACAACATGTCAAATTTTGAAAAATGGCAAGGGTGTAAAATAATATTATTTTGGACTTTTAAATGATTTTATTCAAGATCTAGTTTTTAAAATGACATCTATTCGATATCTACAAAATTCATTTTGTTCATCAATAAGCAAGGTTCAGTTTTTTTTGCCAAAGTTAAGGTGATTTGCAAGGTTTATACGTTTTAGCAAGGTTTAGATAATTTGGAGAGGTTTAGATGTTTTGGCAAGGTTTAGATAATTTGGGGAGGTTTAGATGTTT
>NW_019401722.1:0-342 GCF_000591075.1 Eurytemora carolleeae
ACGATGTTTTTTAACAAAGCTGGAATGATCATAAATTAGTGAGCATGGAACGAACGATTTTGATGTACGTTAACGTTAACGTCCAAAAACTTTTTTAAAAAATATTAACGTTCTATACACGATGTCTTAAAATCTAAAGGGAGTTTTAAAAATACAGGTTAAAATCTTAGCAGGAAAAGTTATTGCCCCCCCCCCGGGTAAATTATAGAGTTAGACTAAAAGTGTAGATCAAATTATAGAGTTAGACGGACAAGGATTTCGAGGTGACTCGGAAGAGGAAATGAGGAGAATGTGGCTCGGACAAGAAATTGTTGTGACTGGCCTTCCTCCCCTCGTTTCAGG
>NW_019401723.1:0-342 GCF_000591075.1 Eurytemora carolleeae
AAATTCAAATCTAAAATAACGTATACCAAACTTTTAAACACAAAACAAAAGGGCCAAATCTAAACCAACAACACAATATACCAAAACCAAATCAGGCACTGCTAGCTATTTAAAAGAAGAAGATCAAATTTATGCGACACATTGGTACGACTTTGTGACATAGTAGATCCTCTAGTTTGGTGTTCCGCCAAAGCAAATTTATTCTGTTACAGCATAGAAATTAAAAGGTTTTTTGTTCTTCTCAATAGCTTTCTAATAAGAGTAGTTACGACTGAAAACATATAAGATTTATTTAGTTTACTTGAGTTTGAACCGCAGGATATACCATCAAAATTAAAAGGA
>NW_019401724.1:0-343 GCF_000591075.1 Eurytemora carolleeae
TTCAAGTACCCCAGCAGAGATAGGGTTAAATATTGATAAGTTTTGGCAACTTAACTTTAAATCCAGTAATTAAAAACTTTAAATCAAAAGAACTGAGGCCGAATTTAAAGAATTTGAACCACGGTTAGCTATGCAGTTCAAACACGGTTGGTTCCACTTGAAGCTATAATCAGTGTTTCGCGATTTGTGCCGGCGCAGCGGCGCTACATTGGAACCGGTTATTGGCGGTTCAGCGACGCGGCTCAAATTCTCACCTAGAACATCATAATCTTGAGTTCCAGTGGACCCGAATATAAACGGTGGTTTAGAGATAAGTACTACTCCAGTAACTAGAGCAGATCCA
>NW_019401725.1:0-342 GCF_000591075.1 Eurytemora carolleeae
AATAAGATATACACTATAAAGGGTGTCCCAACAAACTTGACTGTTGGGAGACATGCAAGAAGGGTTTGAAAACCAAATCTATGACAGGGTGTTTCGAAATAAGGTTTTCATATAAACTTTTCAATCTTTTTAAGCGGAACATCACATTGTGGTAAGCTTGTAAGTCCTGTCAATTTTGTTATTAAATATGTATCAAATATTAAAAATAATCTTAAAGTCGTCTCTTAATTGTCATGTTTATTGGAACCCCCTGTATATTTTGCCTGGTTGAGGTTCAGGTGTACCCTAGACTCACTGTCTGCACTAAGGTATTTGTCATTAACATAAAGAGTGGTTTTAACA
>NW_019401726.1:0-341 GCF_000591075.1 Eurytemora carolleeae
TTTTATTGTATGTGCTCATATTTTATACTTAACAAATAAATCCTTCCTATCAGTTTAATGCTTTTATACTTAGTTTTCAGTAAAGGTTTCTAAATATACTTTAAATTTTTATAGTCCATTTCTTTTAATCAATATTTGATCTCATCATAGCGTGTGTTTTTTTAAGAAAACAAATCAAAATATGAAAATACTATCAACTTTTAATATTTTAGAGTGAGTAAGAAAACATTTTTTCGGTCCCACTCAAAAATGTTTATGATTTTGTAAAATGGAAAAATGGAAAAATATCTAGATTGAAAATATTTATATTTTTGAAAACATGTAAATTGGATCCACAATCT
>NW_019401727.1:0-345 GCF_000591075.1 Eurytemora carolleeae
TCGAAAATTGTACGGATTGTACGGATTTTTTTCGAAAATTGTACGGATTGTACGGATTTCTTCTGAAAATGTACGGATTTTTGTACGGATTTTTTCAAAAAAGTTTTGGCCACCCTGCGTTTTTCTTTGCAACCAGATATAATAAACCATTGATATTTCAAACTTTGGCTGTTCTAGTTTACAAAGTTTGAAATATCAAAGGTCTACGACATCTTGTTACAAAGATATAGGAATTATAATTTCTGAGTTTGGGAAACTGGCTGTTTCCGAATATTCACGATTTTGTGCAAACTTGTTTAGGATTTCCTGTTTTACATATTTTATATTTGACGTAACTTTAAATTG
>NW_019401728.1:0-341 GCF_000591075.1 Eurytemora carolleeae
ATCCAAGGCCGTAACTATAGATGTAAAGCAATTGAATCTAACTCAAAACTAAATATTTTTTCTGCGTCTTCCAGTTTCGACTCAAAATACCCCCTCCCTCCCTGCTTCCATCTACACCGGCCTAATGCATGTAATTAAATCATTAATATAAGGTGTACTTGTCTGAGGACTTATAATTATACAGTGGTAAAGGATTATATCAATACAATAAAGATGACTTTTATTTAAATCTTAGTGCATGTCAAGTTGTTAAACAGCATGGATACTCTTTGATTACTTGTAAATTTGTAATTCGAAAAAGCTTGTGAACTACAGGGTGTCCCAAAAAACATGGGAATTCA
>NW_019401729.1:0-341 GCF_000591075.1 Eurytemora carolleeae
GCCTTTGAGCTACAGATTTGTTATTGTTCATATTCTATAAGACAGCATTGCATTTTAGATTGAAACTTTGTATTTACTTTTATTTTTACTTTTACAAACTTTTTCATACATCAGTTTGTTTGTGTAAATCAAATTTTTCTAATACCTTAATGTTGCAATCAAATGGTGTAAACCTTTAATATTCTAACTTAAATGATTAGATTTAACAGAATTCATAGCTTGAAATATCTCAGGTCTCAGGCCATAATCATAAATAATTTCCAGTTCGTATTGAAATCGTGCTAATAAGAAATCGATAATGATTTCCCAGTATGACCACTGGATCAATATAAAAGGAAATA
>NW_019401730.1:0-341 GCF_000591075.1 Eurytemora carolleeae
TGTAAATTAAAATTTCAAAAGTTTATTTTCGTTGAATTTTTAAACACTATTCGATTTATAATTTTCCAAAAAGCGTTGTTGGTTGTAATACAATGCAGTGCTTAGAATCCAATTAATTTATATGTGGATCTGCCCTTAAACATGGATCTGGATCCGGGTCATTAACATGTCTTTGTGATTTACTGATATTTTGAGCCAAATAGAATGCTCAAATTAATCTATTTGTTTTTTTATTTGCTTTTTTTATGCTAAAGCTTTCAAAGATAAGGAAAGGGGATGGTGGAGTTGGCACATTTTATGTAGGGGAGGGGGGCCCTGCCTTCATTTTTGGTTCAAATCTT
>NW_019401731.1:0-342 GCF_000591075.1 Eurytemora carolleeae
TAACATTTGTATTTTATTTGTGCAATTTCATGATATCTATAAATATACTTTGCTTGTTGGGTGTCTGTTTTTTTTTGTCTGTCCGTTTGTATCCAATAAACGTCAAAACGGCTCAGACGATCAGGCCCAAATTCGGAAAGAAAAATCCGCTAAAAATTAAAAATGATTTTAAATGGCTGACTTTCAGAGCAACAGTTAAAAGTTAAAATTATTTACAGGAAAGGGGGCCGAGAAGCGCCCATAATATATAAATATTTATATTAATTTCTCTGGAAATTACGTCTTGATCATGAATTAAGATAATTTTCATTCTAACATACACGATATAAAGTTCTAACATAC
>NW_019401732.1:0-340 GCF_000591075.1 Eurytemora carolleeae
AAATAATCCATAAAGGTTTCAAAAAAAAAATTATCATTATGTTTTTTTTTCTTTGGTTAATGTTTTTTTAACTCACCCTTTTTTCCTAACCCCATAATATTCTGAAATAAGTTTGAGGAACGCCCATTTTTAGAAAATATTGAATAACGGTTTCGAATTGATTTTATTAACTAGGGAATATTGAATAAATTTACTGGATACCGGAGTTTAATGTTTTATCTATCTTCTTATCTTTCTATTCCTACCTACCTACATACCTACACCTCCACCTTCCTACCTTTCTACCTTCCTACCTTCCTTCCTTCCTACCTTCCTACCTTCCTACCTTCCTACCTTCCTA
>NW_019401733.1:0-340 GCF_000591075.1 Eurytemora carolleeae
AAATACGGGAAATTGACTGAACCAGAGGGATCCTGTGACTGCTGCCAGAGAAACAGCTGATATTCTCCATATATCTATCTATCTGTCTATCTATCTATTTATCTATCAATCTATCTATCACGGTTACCTGGGTACCTACTGCGTACGTATCTTTTTTGAACAACATTTTTGTAAGGTTTTATAGAACGGTAAGGGCAGAAGAAAAAATCTAAAAGTTCATTACTCGGGCTTTAAGCATAATTTCAAGTGACCCTCCATGCAATTTAAACTTAATTACTGAGCAAGGATAAGAGAGAAATCAGTATTTATAACTAGATAAAAAATCAAGTGAAAAGCGTAT
>NW_019401734.1:0-340 GCF_000591075.1 Eurytemora carolleeae
CCCTTCCTTTACTCTCATATCAATTATAAGCACACAGTTGGATTCCTTCAAGATATTGAGCAAATCAACAATTTTCTAAATATCTAGAAATCTAGAAATTAGAAAATTTTGGACAAAATTCAAAACTTTCATTTTGTAAAAGGTAAAAGAAAACAAGAGATTTAATCAACATTTTTACCCCCTTTGCCTCCTAGGTTTTGTAATATAATGAAGAAAAACCATATTCGATTATAAAAAAATATAAACTCTGGTTGTTATACATATAAGTTCTCCTGGTAGATTTATATATGCCCGCATGTATCGTAACATAAAAAATATCCTTTACAGTCTCCCCCCCCCC
>NW_019401735.1:0-340 GCF_000591075.1 Eurytemora carolleeae
TGTACATATAGAGTGGCATGTATGATTCAATAGAGTACCCTTCAAATCTATGACTGATAAAGAATGACGAAGATATCCGAAATTTCCTTTCTCAACTTTTTTTCAATAATGATTTCTTTATTAAAAATAAAGATTTCTGCTCCAGAAAGAATGAATTTCAACGATATATTTTACGTTGCTAATCAAATAATACTGTTGCAAATCCGGCTTAAAAAGGAGGTTCAAGAAAATTACAACAATAGTCGATCATACCCTTTGCTTTCCACCAATTTTACTCTTTGCTTTGCTTCCTCTATTGACTGAATCTTGGCCATCTTAGCTTCTTGTTCGGCCTTCTCCT
>NW_019401736.1:0-339 GCF_000591075.1 Eurytemora carolleeae
TGATTGGCTGAAAACAAAAACTGTTATTTAATCCCTTTGTGAAGATAATGTATAGGTTTAACCTAATTATCCCATGGTGTCTGATAATCAAAAACAATATCAAACAGTATTTAATAGACCTTTAAAGTGATTGCAGTTAATAATTATTTATTTACTACTTATACATGTGGGAAGTTAAGGGAATTTTACTTTACCAAGGGTTCCCAAGACATGATTAAATTAGCGGTGGATGGCTGATTAATTTTATTTATTATGGGAAATTATTCATGATGAATTATAATGTACTTCACCGTAGCGGAAAATCAAAGAATTTAGCATGTTTCTGATGAAAACGTATAT
>NW_019401737.1:0-339 GCF_000591075.1 Eurytemora carolleeae
TTCAAAAATAGCAATCGCGCGTCCATTTTCAAAAAATTTACAAATAAGACCGTAAAAAAATATATTCAAAAATATATTTATATCGATATGGCCGGGTATCAAATGATGCGTCTCAAGCCGGTGAATACTTTCCATATTTCAGGTTTTTGATAGATATATATTAAAAAAGGACTTTTATGAGACTTTTCCATTTTCCATAAAAACAGTTCTTTGGCTTTTATTGGATAGCTAGATAGATGAATAATTAGCTAAAATGACAATTTTTTATATAAATAATTAGCTTGAAAGATAGATAATTAGCCTGAATGACAGCTAGAAAGATGGATAATTAGCAAAAAG
>NW_019401738.1:0-339 GCF_000591075.1 Eurytemora carolleeae
AACCATTCCCGTTCTATTCTTCTATTATTCCACCCGTTTCCTGAATATAGTTTCTACTTGAGATCTCAAACATATTCATTTTTCATCTGGCAGAAATTTTAAATTGAAATTGAAAACTAATGGGAGTGAAAGAAACTCGAGAATTGGATTGTGAATTTATTTGAAGGATTTGATCTAGGTTTGATTAGTTGATTAGTATTTTATTAAACATTATTTACACCTGGTTTCTTCACAACAGTTCTCTTCTTAGTAGCTGAGTATTCATGTGAGAACTAACCAGATTATAATTAAAGGTTTTTATCTTTATTAACACCACCCCTCCCCCTCCTTTCAATATAA
>NW_019401739.1:0-339 GCF_000591075.1 Eurytemora carolleeae
GTAGGGGAAACTTGAGTTGGCTGGTTTGTTCATTTATCATATTTAGGTTTGAGAAAAATGATCTGGAAAAAATGATTCCACACAAATACATATTTATTAATATAGATAAGTGTATTCACACCAATTCCTCAAAATACATTTTTTATCATTCACGTTCGGTCGCAAAATTATATCAAGAATTTGAAAACTACTCTTTTTATCAATAACTAGACAATCGCTTCGCAGTTTAGAAAAAAAATCAAAAACTTTTAACTAAATTTCAGACTTTTTACTTCGAAATACCTATCCAATCCTATCCAATCCTATCCAATCCTATCCAATCCTATCCAATCCTATCCA
>NW_019401740.1:0-338 GCF_000591075.1 Eurytemora carolleeae
ATAAAAGGGGTTGGGGGCTATAGGAAAGGGTTTAATATTAAAGAAAGGGGCAGGGGTACTTAAAGATAGGGTTAAATATTAAAGAAAGAGGGAAAGGCGGACCAGGTATAGGGTTAAATATCAAAAAAGGGTTAACAAAATGAGTATTCTAACCTTTAACCCAATCATATACTCCCTAATCTTAGAGATGAATTTAGTTTTAAATTCCTGCCATGTTCCGCACTTAAATTCAGATTAAGTTCAAATTTTGATATATTCATCACTCGGCTTGGAATTCAGATTTGAAGTGTGTTTCAAGTTTAAGTAATAAAGTTACAGTACTCGCATTCCTCCACACT
>NW_019401741.1:0-338 GCF_000591075.1 Eurytemora carolleeae
AAATATATTCTAAGCTGTATAGTGCATCAAATATATTCTAACCTGTATAATGCATCAAATATATTCTAACCTGTTTGATGTATTAAATATATTTTGACCTGTATAGTGCATCAAATATATTCTAACCTGTATAATGCATCAAATATATTCTAACCTGTTTGATGCATTAAATATATTTTGACCTGTATGATGCATCAAAAGCTCCAAGATAAGCCACCACCCCTGATGCTAATATAATATCTCCAGTAAGATTTACCAGTTTTCCTGCAAAATGTGCAAATTTGGAAGTTTTTGCGCAAAAAAAATGAAAAACAATACATTTGCATGGGTTTCCTATA
>NW_019401742.1:0-338 GCF_000591075.1 Eurytemora carolleeae
TTATGCGAAAAAAACGATTGTTTTTTGGATTTTTAATCTATTTGATTTGATGTACATTGTACCAAGTATAATTACAAATATGTCTTCTACAGGGTAACCCACAAAGGATGAGACTTCAGAGACGACTGTACAGAATTTATACTGTATACTGTAAACTTGTTTATTTTTCGCCAAATCATTAAATAAGCTGTAAAAAGAATATATTAAAGGGAATAAACATAAAAGCATTTCCATATAGCGAACATTTTGTTCTAAATAAAGAAAAGAATGTTTAATAAATTGTGAAAGATCCCTTACATTCTGTTCGTTGTTCCTAACTACTAACAGGACTATGCAGT
>NW_019401743.1:0-338 GCF_000591075.1 Eurytemora carolleeae
TACACATTTTGCTCCACTCCTCATTGAAACCACACCCAGATTTAGCTACACATCTTTTTTGGTATTTATATTTCTGAATTTCTGCTTTCCTTTTACAACTGAATTTAAAATAAAAAATTTACATCTGGAAAAAGTGGTTTGATTTTTATTCTTAGGGTTTAAATTTTCAACAAAATTTATGTTCAGATGATTAAAGAATGTAGTTTATTCTTAACATTCACACATACTCATTCTGAAAACTCTGAAGCTTTTATTGATTAGTTAGATAGAAAAATTAATCTGCAGATCATTTTAATTTAAAAGTTAAAAATCCTTTAACTTGAAAAAAATTCTAGAAA
>NW_019401744.1:0-341 GCF_000591075.1 Eurytemora carolleeae
ATACAAGTTTATATACGGCTGCATAGGATGCATAGGATGCATAGATGCATAGATGCATAGACTTATATAAGAAAATATATACAAGTTTATATACGGCCGGCTGCATAGGATGCATAGGATGCATAGATGCATAGACTTGTATAGATGATAAATTTTTATTTTACAATAATATGATTGGATTTTTGTTTCTTTAAGATCTTAAATTGCAATGTTGTTTTTTCAAATTGATTTTAGAAACAAAAATTTAATCATAATTAAGTGTAATCTTGAACGTTTAAAGCTTTGGGACTGTGATCAATCCCAGTTAACATCTGAGGCTAAACTAGGAATTTAGAAAATTA
>NW_019401745.1:0-338 GCF_000591075.1 Eurytemora carolleeae
AACTTCATATCAGCAGTCTTTCAAAAAAATTAAACTTTGTTTATAATTCACCTCAAATCTGATTTTGAGTTTATTTAAGTTGATTTAAGAATTTAGAAGTAAGTTCCTAAAGTTCCCAGACTATAGAGTAGCACTGCTGATACCTTAAACAATCAATTGGTCATATAATAATTCAATTATAAAATTCTTAAATCAATTGTTAAAGCTTTTAATGAATTAATTATGACATAACAGTTATCAGTTATAAAATCAATTAATTAATTATTAAATCAATAAATAAATCATTAACCCTGAAGTCATTCGAAATAAATAAATCAATTCAAATTTTAAAAAATCAT
>NW_019401746.1:0-338 GCF_000591075.1 Eurytemora carolleeae
ATATACATGTAATCTAGACCATCTCCTCCCAACATATCTAACCTGTATAATATACATGTAATATAAACCATCTCCTCCCAACATATCTAACCTGTATAATATACATGTAATATAAACCATCTCCTCCCAACACATGTAATCTAAACTATCTCCTCCCAACCTGTACAATATACATGTAATCTGAACCATCTCCTCCCAACCTGTACAATATACATGTAATCTAAACCATCTCCTCCCAACCTGTCTAACCTGTATAATATGCATTTAATCTAAACCATCTTCTCCCAACATATCTAACCTGTATAATATGCATGTAATCTAAACCATCTCCTCCAAAC
>NW_019401747.1:0-352 GCF_000591075.1 Eurytemora carolleeae
AGGATTAAAATTAAATGCCCTATTTATAGCATAAGACTAGAATCTCGGGGTCAAGAAATCATAATTATAAATAATTGAACAGATAGAAAATTAATTTAAATGATTGTAAAATAAAATAACTAAACAGGCCACAATGATCTTTGCTCTTCCTCGTGCGAAAACAATTTCAAGTAATTATTTAAAATATTTTGAATTATTTAGTTTTTGAAAATATGTTACGAAAACTCTAAGAATCGTATTTTCAGTAAAATTGGTTTATTACCGAGAAGAGATACATCTCCATATGCTTACAGAAAACATCTAGAAGAAGGTATTTAATTAATATTATTATTATT
Organism: Eurytemora carolleeae; assembly: GCF_000591075.1. Classification (NCBI taxonomy): domain Eukaryota; kingdom Metazoa; phylum Arthropoda; class Copepoda; order Calanoida; family Temoridae; genus Eurytemora; species Eurytemora carolleeae. The sequence continues at coordinate 336 of NW_019401747.1, forward strand.
ATTATTATTATTATTAT
>NW_019401748.1:0-338 GCF_000591075.1 Eurytemora carolleeae
ATTGAAATCTTAAAGTTTGTAATCATCAACCCCTCTTATTAAAGAGTTCTTGGGAAGAATTTCTAATATGTAACCAGAGCTGAAAACTTTAGAATTGTGGATATGGAGTTTAATGCGTTATCCTCTCTTTTTCTCAATATCGAGACTATGAATCTAATTTAAGAAGAATTAAAGAAGAATTAGAGAAGCTTCGAGGTCACAAAGTCAGTATCGGCGCATATATATGACCTTCTCCTTCTGTTCAGTTTAATGTGTAATTTTCCATATTTCTAGTATTTTAATACATTTTTAAATCTTTTTTAGTCTTGTAAACAAAAATCTTGATTAAAATTCTTAAG
>NW_019401749.1:0-337 GCF_000591075.1 Eurytemora carolleeae
TTAGTCGTCAATCTACTTTCACATGTATGATTCTTCTCTTAGTCCTGGAATTTCACTTTTATTGAATAAAACCAAAATCTGTGGTATTTTCTGATAATTAACTCAAGAATTTTACTTCTATAATTAGGTTTACGAATTTAAATGCCGCATTTGTTTTCATAAATGAAAGCTCGACATTCGATTCGTTTTTGCTAGACTCATGTTTTGTGGGACATCCTTAAGCAGTGTACTATGTATTTAATATTTTATTCTCCAGATCCTATCGACCCCTCATTTTCCCCTACCTACCTAATACTAGTAAGTTCACTGGGATTATCAACCTTAGATCAACTATCCA
>NW_019401750.1:0-337 GCF_000591075.1 Eurytemora carolleeae
TAATCCGTCGCATACCTATGATTATTCAACATTTCTCCTGTGATTTATTAATAATTAATTATTCAACATTTCTCCTGTCATTTTTTAATAATTAATATATACTTTTATCCTCTACTGATACTTTTTACCCCTAATCAACATGAATTACATAATAAAATTAATTATACTGAGTTAAATTAATTTTTTCTTCTTTCGACTGTGAAATTTAGAACGTTTTTGAAAATTTAAAGAGTTTAAAAGTTTCTGAGTCGCACAACATTTTATTTCCTTTTCCTATTTCTAATCCACCTATCCGTCTGTTCTCTATTTCATCTTGATTTTAATTTTATTTTCTCAC
>NW_019401751.1:0-337 GCF_000591075.1 Eurytemora carolleeae
AGTAAGTGAATCCTAAGCGCGGTTCTACCCATTTAGAAGAGAACAAAGATCTTAATTATGTTTAATCAAAAGTTCCGAGCTTTAAAAGGACTGTTACAAATTTTGAAACTCAAAAACATCTCACTATTTAGCATGTTTTTGTTATATTTCATAAATAAATAATTTTTTACTTTACTTTTTACAATTAATCTAAAAAAAAATATGTGTTGAGAAGGAGAACTAACAAAGTTTTCAGGCAACTAACTAAACCAGCCAGGATATGACAATAGAAACTAACAAAACTAACAAAGTTTTCAGGGAACTCACTAAACCAGCCAGGATATGACAATAGAAACTA
>NW_019401752.1:0-337 GCF_000591075.1 Eurytemora carolleeae
GTCAGCTATAAACACTCAAGGTATTCACAACTCCTACATATATCTAGCTTCAATTATATCTATTTTTGTAGAAAAATGTTAATATTGTTTTATTTATATATATATCTTTTATTTACGATGAAAAATATGTAATTATATATAAATCAACTTTTCGAACCATTACATCTTTGCACCCTGATTAAAACCAACATGTTGATATCACTCCCTTTCTTTGCATAATTTTCTTTTTCATTTTAAGAAAATATCTTGAAATTAAAGAATTATAAACCGATAAACAGTGACAAATCTTTAAATCTTAAATCTTAAAACTTCTCTGGTTTGCATTGGTTCTATTTTT
>NW_019401753.1:0-337 GCF_000591075.1 Eurytemora carolleeae
CTTATTTTGCAAAATATGTAATTCAGGTATATGGCTATTTGAATTTTTCAAGTCATATTTTTAAGAAGAAAAAAACGATCTTTTGATCACTTAATTGTTAAAAAACGTGCAAGTGCTGATTCCCAAAAATTGGAATAAAAAATCTTGGCAAAAAGTTCGTTTTGTGAGACAAAAATGTCATTATTAAAGCTTTAACAAAAAACAAATTTAATTTTTGACACGAAAATAATTTGATGACTACAACATATACCGCCCCCCTTTCCAAAAAAGAATTCCCATAAAACATACCTTTAGTTAATATTTCATACTAACCCCCACCCTAGCTTCAATAACCTTA
>NW_019401754.1:0-337 GCF_000591075.1 Eurytemora carolleeae
GTCAAATTTTGGTCATCTTCATAATAGTTTGAAAGTACAACATTTTACATGTATTCTTTTAGGAGTTATTCTAGAAAGTAAATTGACAAATTTTAAAAATGAGTAAAAAACGTATTTGTTCTGATAATCTTTAAATTGTAAAAAAATAATCTAAAAAAAAAGAGTTACGGTTGTTGTTGAAGAACTTTTGGGGCTTTTCCCCCCGCAAAATTCGTTTCTTACCTTTACACAGGCTATCACAGTGAGACCATTTATCAGTGATTTTCCATCTGTAGGTTGGAGGCTTAGTTTTAGACACAAGATAGCTGTAGGTTACCTAGTTTCATTATTATTATTA
>NW_019401755.1:0-336 GCF_000591075.1 Eurytemora carolleeae
TAAGTTACAAGTTTTTTAATAATACTAACTTCGGCTAGTAATTAACGAAGACTTTAAAAACTTTTATTATTGAATAAAATTTAGTTTTACAATGGAAACTCTGCTTTTTTAAAAACAAGAACTGGTTTATCTTCCTCCTCCAGCTCTAACTTGACACCGTTCAGTTTACCCTCATCCTAGGAAATAAAGGGTTCAAAATCCCAATTTGTAACATTAGACATAGGAATTGTACAGTGTAACATTAAACATAGGAATTGTACAGTGTAACATTAGACATAGAAATTGTACAGTGTAAATAGACCCTTTCACTTAAATTGTGCTTTGCTAAGTTTCTAG
>NW_019401756.1:0-336 GCF_000591075.1 Eurytemora carolleeae
TTTTTTTTGATTAAAAAATAAGTAAATAAATAAAATTCTTTTGATTATATATTTTTTTTAGAAATTAATTTTGTCTGACTGGGTCTTCACAAGTTGGTCATGTCGGGGGTGAGAAAAGTTAAGTAGGAATACGGATTAGTCTAAATAGCAATGTACAAATTGCTAGCAGTTGAACTATATAAAAAAGCTTCTTCTGACAACTTCTAATAACAGACACATCAGATGTAAGTAAGTATAACATTGGTTGCAATACATATATGTTGAATTAGTTGATACGTACTAACAAATAAATCAAAATGACTCTAAAACACACATAAAACTATTATTTTATAAATG
>NW_019401757.1:0-336 GCF_000591075.1 Eurytemora carolleeae
AACTCTTAACAAATTTTTTTGATGATTTTTAAACAACTGTTACAGTTCCAGCCCCAGGACTTGCTCTAGGAACAGCAGCTCCTGCTCCTACTCTTGCTCCTCCTCCTGCTACTGTTGCTTGCTGGGTAGCATCTCCTGTTCCTGATACAGAAACTATTCCTGTCTCAGTGTCTTTGACAGGTCCTGCTCCAGTAACAGTTAGTGTTCCTGTTCTTGAACTCATTCCGTTCCCAGCGGGCATTCCTGTTCCGTTTCCTGTTTCCTGATTTCCGGAATGATTTGAGCCGGCAAACCCAGTATCCGCCATAGTTCTGTGAGTAGTTCCTAACAAATATA
>NW_019401758.1:0-335 GCF_000591075.1 Eurytemora carolleeae
TTTTCTATTTTAATTATCATGTTTTTTTTGGGTTGGGGGGGGGGGAATGTTAGATTAAAATATTATGATTAATTTTGGAGTCGAATATATATATATTTTTCTGTTTTAGTTTCGTCAATGCAGAGAATGTTGACGCAGATAGGAACCTCGCAGGATAATCAACATTTACAAAATCAAATGTAAGATCGTTTTTTTTCTGTTAGTAAAGTGAGGGAGATGTTTTGCATACACAAACAGTTTATGTAAAAGATGTGTTCTAAGTTTTTTTATGGTATCTCTTTATAATTTTTTGACACCTTTTTGCAGTGGCGGCCATAAGGGGGGTTATTGGGGTT
>NW_019401759.1:0-335 GCF_000591075.1 Eurytemora carolleeae
TTTACTGAAAAGCAGTCGAGCAATCGTTTATTTCTAATCTGGTTTGTTTCAACCTTCATTGTATTGATATTATCACCGAAGGTTATAATTAATCAAACTTTTAATGATTTCTTGAAAACAGGAAAAAAAGATAAATAATTTTATGAAGTAAAGCATAAAATTAAATGTACAAAATGGAGTCAGACAAGGAGCAGTTTCTTCCCCTGTGCTATTCTGTATATACATAGACAAAGTTATCAAGTTATTACGATGTTCAACGATCGGATTTCAAATCCAGGGTGTCTATATGGGCATCTGGGTATATGCAGATGATATTATTCTGCTTTCTCCTAGCA
>NW_019401760.1:0-335 GCF_000591075.1 Eurytemora carolleeae
TGAAAACAACTATTAGGAAAACATTTAATATTTGCTTTTCTATACATTTATCTCTGATGTAGAAAAACTTGATGTTTTGTTAAATTCAACTAAAAACTTTCAACGTCAATAAAACTGGTATCTAAAATTTATAATAAAGCTCTTCGCTAATTTATATGTTCTCTATGGCAGACCAAGCGGCTGGACCAAATTGGCTGGCGCTAAAATCATAATTTGAGACCAAGCGCGGGTAAACAGCGGGAAGTAACTATGAGTAACCTGGGCAATGCTAGGCACTTAAGCTAGAAATTTATAATTTAACCATTCGTTCCTTTAAGAAAAATAAACAATAACTT
>NW_019401761.1:0-338 GCF_000591075.1 Eurytemora carolleeae
TTAAAGTTCAGGTTTAAATTAAGTCAGAAGTGGCATTTAACCATGAACTTAAAAGTTAAGTCAAAACTTTTCGTTCTTTAGTTTTAGACTCTGGTGCCAAAGTTGTGTAGACGTGGTTATGTTGAATAAATCAATTCTTAAAACAGCTCAAAGTTTTTTGGTTGGTTTCCTCTCATTGATCGTATTTATTTTAATAGAAGACGCCAAAAGAATCAGTATATATTCAGCTTTCAGAGAAGTAATTTGGGTCTTGACTCTTGATAGACACTTCTTACAGTATTCAGAGACACAGGGTCAGAGAGAGAAAATGGCAAACTAGAGAAACTTTAGCCAGGGGT
>NW_019401762.1:0-334 GCF_000591075.1 Eurytemora carolleeae
TTTGTACATCAAGTGTATATACTTTTCAAATAGTCAAAGTTGGACATGTGGGCGCAACGCGCTGTCCTCTAGGCTGTCCTACCCGAAGCGCTCGGTCCAGAATTGTCTGAAATAAATTATTCTCCAACAATTGTAACAAATTTGTTTCACTAAATGTATGCCTAAGTTCTGAGGAAGGGTTGTGACTGGATTTTGTTCTAAATCAGACAAAGCTACTGCGATCTCCTCCGAGAACTCCATTTTACAGAATCTGTAATTAAATGACTAATATGTACAATGTACTAAAACTAATGTATATACTAATCAAACCGCATTAGAACTTGATTACTTCTTC
>NW_019401763.1:0-334 GCF_000591075.1 Eurytemora carolleeae
TACCTTCACTACCTCTCTACCTCACTACCTCTCTTATATATAGATAAGGTTATATTATCATAATCATCTTAATTTGTATTATTATGTCGCTATTATCATTACTTTTGAAATGTTCATAGTATTATCAGCTTCTACACATTGAAATGCCATCAGTCCTTCGAACAAGTTGATATCATCTCAAATTTAAAAATCAAATCTGAATAAATTGTTTTGATAAGATTTGTATGTGTTTAGTGTACAATATTATGAACAATTGATATTATGATTATTATTTGTATTATTATTATACCTAAGAATCATCAATATTTTGAAAGCATTGCTAATATTATCTACA
>NW_019401764.1:0-334 GCF_000591075.1 Eurytemora carolleeae
AAGATCTGTTGCTTTAATCACGTTCTTTCTAGTTTTAGTTCTTATCACACATTTTCGTGTTGAAGCCCAGGTTAACAGGTGATTATATTTAAACATAGTAGGGGAAGAAGATCTAGAGATGGACGCGTTTAGATTTTTTAAATTTGTTTATTCATTGTTCGTTAACGACCCATTTTGTTTGGTTTTTTAGGCGTTTTTCAGTTTTAGAATATTTATTCGTTCATCTATTTCGTTGCTTCTACCTGAACGATCGTTTAATAAAATCGTTCGTTCAGTGAGATCCTTCATTTAGTACATCGTTCGTTTGGCTTTTTTAGGCGTTTTACAGTTTTTA
>NW_019401765.1:0-337 GCF_000591075.1 Eurytemora carolleeae
ATAGTTCTCGATCAACTCCTGAAATGCTCAGGTTTCAGCCTATACCCCCTTTCATTTTTCCTTAACAGTCCCTTTAAGTGAGTAAAGTGGAGTGGAGTGGAGTAGAGTGAAGTGGAGAATATTTGTTCCAAAGTTCCAAACAAATCGCTGATTTTGAACCATTTACTTTTCAAAATACATAAATTTTATATGATTAATGAGAAAAGTTCAAAACTTTTTTTCGATACTTTTGAAGAGCTTTAAAATCTAAAACAATGACACAATTTAGTTAAAAATGCTAATTTTTTAATTTGATTTTGGGAAAAGAGATTGAAAAATAGTTTATGAACCTACATCT
>NW_019401766.1:0-334 GCF_000591075.1 Eurytemora carolleeae
TGAAGTGCACGGCGTTGCCCGTGGAATTAAAACACATATTGAAATATTTTCTAGCCTGTGTTACCCACGGGGTACCCATGGGTCCTCTTAAAATGTTTAGCCATTTTGGTCGAGCCGTTTGGCCAACTATAGCTAACAGTCTTATCATATATGAGCGAAGAGATTTATTTTATATTTTACTTTTACAAAAATTGCTGAGTCATCTTTAACCGTAGTCCTTTGCAACCATTTGCCCTTTGCGACCTCGTGGTCCTTGAACCACTGACTCTATCTAAAAAAAATGCTTGAAAAAGGACGGCGTTGATGTTACTGAGAATGAAGAGTTGCAAGGCCG
>NW_019401767.1:0-334 GCF_000591075.1 Eurytemora carolleeae
ACAGAATAAAAAAGATAGGCATTTATTTTTACAAAGTGTAATTGTTTCTGTTTAAAGTTTAACAGAGTAATTGGCAAAATACTATTTGATTTTTCCGTAAGAGCGTGCATAGTTTTTTTGCAGTGGAAGCAGGAGGGAAGATTTTAAGATGATGATGATCAAAATTAATTTAAATTTGTTTTTTTGCAGATAATTCGACATTTCTTGTCATAAATTGAAGATATTTTCAACTAATTTATATTTTTCTGTTTGAAGTGTTGAGTTTAGTGCCCGACCAAGATAAAGAGAATATTTAAACCTATTTTAAAGACCGGGTAAAGATTAAAATGTAAAT
>NW_019401768.1:0-334 GCF_000591075.1 Eurytemora carolleeae
CTTTATACCTGCAAAAGTAAGGGGTCGTCTTTTTTATGAGATTGATGTCAGCACAGTTTTACAGCTTCTCCTCAAAAAAAGAGTTTTTTAATCATTTCCGTTGACAAAGAACTAATAATTGTTCAAATTCATTGCCATATCCCCTTGAATGTTCAGGAATGGACACTTTTATCCGATTTAAGGAGCTAAACCTCAATTTAAACGTTTTTGAAGTGGATTTGAGTTTAGTCAAAATACAGTAAATTGTACAAAAGGTTGAAATATTATATGTTTTCAATCAGAACTCCTCTTGCGGAATTTCTAACTTGTAAGTTGTATCGGCGGATAAACTCAG
>NW_019401769.1:0-333 GCF_000591075.1 Eurytemora carolleeae
TATCTATATTACCAGGAGAACTGGGCATGTAGCATGTATCATGTTATATCTATATTATCTAGAAGAACGGGACAAGCAGCATGTAGCATGTTTTATCTATATTACCTAGGAGAACTGGGCATGTAGCATGTATCATGTTATATCTATATTATCTAGAAGAACGGGACAAGCAGCATGTAGCATGTTTTATCTATATTACTTAGGAGAACTGGGCATGCAGCATGTAGCATGTTTTATCATATTACCAGGAGAACTGGGCATGCAGCATGCAGCATGTTTTATCTATATTACCAGGAGAACTGGGCATGCAACATGTAGCATGTTTTATCTATA
>NW_019401770.1:0-334 GCF_000591075.1 Eurytemora carolleeae
GGGGGGGTCCAAAAATCGTTCTCTAGGAATATACCAATGCCATAAAATGGCGAACTATAAAAAGTAAAATCCTGCAGATTTCACCGAAATAAAAACATTATATGTGATGGTATTAAAAAGTGAACTTTAATCGTGGCTATGCCTGATTCAGTAGAAAACTTTTTTATACAATACGTTATAACTGATACAGGATCAGAAAACCTGCGAAGAAACATTTTGTGTAAATTTTGACAATCCGATCCGATTGTCTGTTTTTACTGTACACTTGTATTCTGATGCTGAGAAAGTATACTCCGTAACCTGGATAAAGTGTACACTGTGACCCTGTCCTGCC
>NW_019401771.1:0-333 GCF_000591075.1 Eurytemora carolleeae
TGTGGTAAAAATTCACTGTGTATGTATATCTGATGTATTTTGACTGTATGTATAAATGTAAATTATATCTAATTAAAAGACTGGATGAACAACAACAGAGATTAAAATATAAAATCAATGAGGATTAAACCAGGGAGTGAGGATTTACACCAACTAAATTCATCAATGTATAAAAATGAGGGAAGGGGAAGGGGAGAGGGGGATGGTGATGAAACATAAACAATGCTAAAAAGGAAAGAGGAAGGAAAGTAAGATAAGAATTGAGAAATAGGAAAACTATGGGGAAGGGAGGGAAAGATATTTGAAACAGGAAAAAGTTTGAGAATTGTGGCG
>NW_019401772.1:0-333 GCF_000591075.1 Eurytemora carolleeae
AAAGACTGAAGCAATGATTTAAATTAGTACAATGAACGTGAAACACAGCAATTATGCAGTGTACAATTTACATAGATTCATCTCACTTGGCAGGTTCATTTTTTAGCTACTGGTAAAACCATTTGCTTTATAACAATATCAAAAACATATAAGACTGCTAATCATAATCTACATTTTTTTCTGGTTCCAAACTTGAAAAAGCTGTTTCGCAGGGGCAGAGAAACTTAATGAATTTTCATCAAATTTTGCGTAAAAAGACTGAAAAGCGCTGTCTAAAGATGTTCGTCCTATAATTTACTTAGAAAAATATAAACATTAGGACTCCGAATGTTT
>NW_019401773.1:0-332 GCF_000591075.1 Eurytemora carolleeae
GGATGAAGAAAAAGCAGAAAAGGTAAAGTCAAAAAAATGTAAGAAAAAATAGAAATCATGTTAAGTTCTACTTTTTCTTGCAATCATATGAACAGAAATCAAGATTTGAATTTAAAGGGACTTAAAGTGAGTGATACGGGAATTGCCATCTTTGCATGAAGGGTCCTTTGATAAAAATTCCTAACTGATAAAATTTAATTTTGTTGCGAAATCGATGTTTTTGTTGTTAGGACGAACCCATGGATGGTTTTGAACGGATATCTTTAACTTCAGCACTTAAGGTTTAGATAAGAATGGATACGATAAATTAAGAAAAAAAACGACCATTACAA
>NW_019401774.1:0-332 GCF_000591075.1 Eurytemora carolleeae
TTTGATATTTTCTAATCCAGCCATATCTTTTCAACCTGATAGTGTGAACCTTTGATATTTTCTAATCCAGCCATATCTTTTCAACCAGATGGTGTGAAACCTTTGATATTTTCTAATCCAGCTAGATCTTTTCAACCTGATAGTGTGAACCTTTGATATTTTCTAATCCAGCCATATCTTTTCAACCTGATGGTGTGAACCTTTGATATTTTCTAATCCAGCCATATCTTTTCAACATGATGGTGTGAAACCTTTGATATTTTCTAATCCAGCCATATCTTTTCAACCTGATGGTGTGAAACCTTTGATATTTTCTAATCCAGCCATATCTT
>NW_019401775.1:0-332 GCF_000591075.1 Eurytemora carolleeae
TTGTCTCCCAGCCTTTACAAGTAAATATTTTTGTAGCAATAAAATAATAAAATCAAATATAATACACTAAAATTTTATAAATTTATATATAAATATATATGTTAGTTATGACCGGCAAAACGACTGGACCGAATGGGCTGAAATTTATTTAGGGAACCCATGGTTACTTTTAGGGAAACACCGTAACATAGGCTAAAAAATTAAAAAAATTTATTTATATTTGTATCTGAAGATGTTAGCTATAGCTGGCCAAAACGACGGTTGGACCAAATTGGCTGACATTTTTGAGGGAACCCATTGGTATCCTGGGGGTAAAATGGGCTAAAATACGT
>NW_019401776.1:0-332 GCF_000591075.1 Eurytemora carolleeae
AAAAACGATAAGGGGGGAAAGGGAAAAGTGGTTAAAAAAAGATAAAGGGAGGAAAGGAAAAGAGGTTAAAAAACTAAAAAAGGGGGGAAAGGGAAAAGAGGTTAAAAGCCGATAAAGGGGGAAAGGAAAAAGGAGAAGAGAAAAAAGACAACGATGGAAATGGAAAGGGAAAAGAAAGATAAAAACGGAAATAGAAAAGAAATATAAAGAAAGGGACAAGGCCATTTTTTAAAATATTTATGAAACTAAAAACCGGAACTTAAAAACGGAAATGTTTTTAAAAGGAACTGAAAATTTATAGGGGTAGAAGGAGATTGATCGATGGGGGGACA
>NW_019401777.1:0-332 GCF_000591075.1 Eurytemora carolleeae
ATACTGCAGAGATAAAAAACATCATTTAACTTAAAGCATTTAAAAATTGTGTCTATATACTATCTGCAGGTCTTTTCAAAATGTATTCTGCATTCTTTTCCGTACCTTAAAGTTCCCACAGACACTATAATAGATTTCAGTTTGTTAAAAAAATTTAACATCAACAAATTCGAAATCTTTTAAAAACTTAACAGTCTACAATGGAGCCAAAACACTCTGAGTTTACTAGCGAACATATATTGTATACCCATCACTAACCCCTGTACGTATCAATTAGATTGTGTAGTCGCCAACTCTCAAAAATGTAAATTGTTCTTTAATGGGGTGAAATA
>NW_019401778.1:0-332 GCF_000591075.1 Eurytemora carolleeae
CCCCCCCCCCAAGGTAAGGGAAAGGCTCTGACCTTGATAGTTTAGATAAATGATATTGATGAATGATGGATAACATGTAAATTCGGCGATTTGTCCTTATTAAATATTGTGATAATTATGAGAAAATTATTCGAAGACGACTTTCTTAGGAAATTTATTCTACAATATTTGAAATAAACGCGGCATTCGCGAATATATCTTAGTTTTAAAATAAATTTTAAACAAAAATTATATTTTTCTTATGTTTTTAAGCAACATAAGATAAACGAAACGAAGTAGCAATGAACGTTAACATTTAAGAAAAGGATTTGTTAATTCTTTTCTTTATAAAT
>NW_019401779.1:0-332 GCF_000591075.1 Eurytemora carolleeae
TTAAGTTCATAAGCAAAGCTTTTAAGTGCAGTTTCATTGTTTTTCTGGCATTGCCATTTTTGCATGAAGGGTCACTTGAAATTATGCTTACTGTCCCTTTAATACTGTTTTCTATGAACCATACCAAGGACCTCGTGTGATATTTATAATATTTTTATTACTTAGAAGAGTCAAATATGAACCCCGAAGAAATGGATTGCAACGGATACTACTCTACACGAAGATACGGCATGGTAATTTAATTAAGTTGTGTACTTTCCACCCAACTGTATTCACACCTACCTACATTTCTTCCATCCTACCTTGTTACCCTGCATACATTCTTACCTATC
>NW_019401780.1:0-332 GCF_000591075.1 Eurytemora carolleeae
AGAGTTTAAATTTGTCAATGCAATGTTTTTGAAATCCACTAATGAAGACAGAAAATCCCCTAAATTAGTTCTTGTTGGTATTACTTTAAAATATGCGAAAAAGTAAGCCTTGAATCACATGGATCTGGAATGCTATGAAAAGTTACATCAATTTCTAAGGCTGGGTTTGCCTTTGATTTTTATTTCTTACAAAATCACTTTCACTTGTTTTTAACTCTAGATATGTTTTTATTGATTTTTACATGCGAGCTTGCAACCCTTGGATCAATGTGAAATGTTTATCAAATGTTTTACATTTTTACATATACTGGAAATTTCAATGCTTGCGGTTT
>NW_019401781.1:0-331 GCF_000591075.1 Eurytemora carolleeae
TAAAATTATTAAAATTCATTAAAATTATTTAAACTTATTTTTATTTTGTTATGGAAGTGACAAAGGAAAAATATCTTTTTTCAATAATGTTGACAAATATGCATAACTTTGTTTAAAAAGGTGTGTCCGATAATATAAAAATAGATGTTTTCTGCTCCTAAAGGGATAGTTCACTGTTCAGATACGCTGGTTAATGTACATTATTTATTGAAAAAGGAATTTTAACTCTATTCCTAGTGTTAAAGATAGTTTGAACCGAATCATGGACTCTTTTTTTATGTAAAGGGAGACTTATGCTTAACATAGCGCTTTAATTTTAAACTTTATACCC
>NW_019401782.1:0-331 GCF_000591075.1 Eurytemora carolleeae
GGGGGGGGAGACTAATAAGGGTTCTGGGTTTTGTTAAACAAAATCAGGAAACATAACGATGTATGCTGATTGAGGTGTCAAGAAAGAAAAGATACGAAAGTGTACAGATAAAAAATAACAATTTTTTGAATGGTATAAACCACAGATATATTTATAAATACATATATAGATAGATAAGTAGATGTATAGTTAGATAAATACAGAGAAAAAGATAAAATACATCCAATGTATTTTAGCAATAAATCTTGTACTGTGTATATTCAAGTTCCCTCTACTTAACGCTTTTTGTTGGTTTATCTATCTATCTATCCATCTCTGTCTATTTATCTAT
>NW_019401783.1:0-431 GCF_000591075.1 Eurytemora carolleeae
AATTACCCTTGTTTTTTACATTTAAATATGCTAATGCTATATTACTAGAAATTAAAAACTTAACTCATATGCATTTAAAAAAACATATTTTACTGTAAATCTCACACTAATGAAAATAATACATTTTCTGAATTTCTCTGCTTATTACTTAGATTATCTAAGTTATAAGCAGAGTTAAATTCACGTAAAGTTAAACAAATAAAAATCCTGAAATGAATGTATTGTCTCTAGTGAGAGAGTATATAGCTGCTGCTGCTACTACGTGTATCTAAGTGGTGTGTATACTATACACTCTACCAATATACACCGGCCAGTAGAAACAGCTGTTAAGTTCATCAGCTGATTCTTACCTACCTCTCAGATCAATACAACAAAAGATAGATCGATAGATAGATAGATAGATAGATAGATAGATAGATAGATATTATTAT
>NW_019401784.1:0-330 GCF_000591075.1 Eurytemora carolleeae
TTTTGTTGCAAGGTGAAAATAATTAAATTTGATTTGTTATTCTTCAGATAGAATTTTTTTATTTCTAATTACATGCATCTTTTAAAAAGGTTTAGTAGGAAAAAAACTGTTTTTAAGCCAATTAAATAAATATTAAAGTACATTTTTCGGAATGTATAATAAACCAAAATACATTCCTTAGGCTAGACAGGGTTAAATCGTGAATTCAAATTACATTAATCCGCAAAATATTATATTTGACAATGTTTGAATTATTTATGTTTTGTAAATTAAGTAAATGTGTGTTTTATTTTCTTATAAAAAATAAAATGTATATTTTGCAGCGGTGTT
>NW_019401785.1:0-330 GCF_000591075.1 Eurytemora carolleeae
GGGCAGTATGCTGAACCCCTCTATTTATTTTTTATTGAATACTAATAGTGGGGGGTGTGAAAGGAATAATATATAATGAATTAAAACAGGAGTTGATAAGAAATAACAAACAAACAATCTATTAAAAAAGGAGGAATAGATTGGAGGCAAGACACATTAAACACCCCTATGTAGATTAAGATTAAAGTTAAGTTAAAATATATAAAATATATTAATGAAATGATGAATACAGGGAGAACCAGTTTAAAACTACAATGGTAGTTCGGCTTCATCCAGGGCAATCCAGGCGTCTTTCATCATGTATAGACAAGGTATATATAGACACATGAA
>NW_019401786.1:0-332 GCF_000591075.1 Eurytemora carolleeae
CTGAAGAATTGATTGATTGATTGGTTGACTTGGTCATTGCTTAAATTACTTGTTTTGTTGGTTGTAATCATTAAAAAGTAACCATAGTAATAGTTGATGTTTTTGTGATGACTTATTAGGTAACTTTTTAATGTTCGGCATAAATATTAACTGGTTGGTTTATCTGCATTTCTCTGACACAAATATCATAAATCTGAAGAATCAAATAAAAAAAATAAAAGTTTTAGTTTGCCTATTGATAAAATCATAGATAAAGATAGATTACGCATAAGACGACATTTTTTATCTTGAAAGATATAAATGTACAGAGATGTTTTAAAGATATTCCTATT
>NW_019401787.1:0-329 GCF_000591075.1 Eurytemora carolleeae
TTAAACTTTATCTAAACTTGTTGAACAATTGAAAATAAATATTTTACATAAATCTCTTGTCATCTTACTTAAAACTGATGTCATGATTAGTAACCCATAAATCCAGACTGCTCTTATAAGTTTTTCAAGAATGAAATGTTGCAATGCATTTGACCTTTGGGTTTACCTTACTAACTCATTGTATACACTAAACATGTACTTTGTACATTTTAGAACTGTAAGAACATTTTTTTATTTTTTATTGGAAGCTTGCACTGTTTGGATCACTGTGTCGTATAGGAGATGACGACAACTATTTTTCTTCTTGTTTAAATAAACAAAATTGACCT
>NW_019401788.1:0-336 GCF_000591075.1 Eurytemora carolleeae
TTCCTAATTATCAATTTTTTTGTTCCTAAAAAATCTTGCCACCCCCTCACTTAAATCCTGTGTCCACCCCTGAAAGGAGATATGTTTTTGCAATAAAAAAATCTTGCCCCCCCCCCCCTCACTTAAATCCTGTTTATGGTGTATCAAATGCTGTTTAAAAGATCGGTAATAATAAAAAATTTAAATCAAAAGTCGTCTGAATTGTATTGATATATAAGACGATCACTTTAGTCCAGGGAGTAAGGAATAGAAGGGAGATATAACTGACGTGGTTCGCCCTACCATATGATTATACATGCTTTGCAGACGGTACTCCATTTTATATCGAGCTGTTTG
>NW_019401789.1:0-328 GCF_000591075.1 Eurytemora carolleeae
GCCGTAAACTCAAATAAATTAAATTATTCTTGTTTGTTTACATTTCAAGAAACTTGCGCTTTGCCGCGTGCATAACCAGAGTTCGCTGCAGGTACAAGTTCTCTGCAGGCATGACACCGGTCATTTTAGATGAAATATGAAATCAAGTACCCATATTTTAGAAATACTACTACAGAAAAAAAAACTATTTGTTGTTTGCTAGGGTGGTGTTTGAGATGTGATAGCAGTAAAATCTACAAATATGCCCCCCTCCCTGAAGTTTTTCTCACAGATTTGAGGACATTTTACAGTTTGCCAGGGAAAAAAGGATTTAATTTTGGTTAAAAAG
>NW_019401790.1:0-328 GCF_000591075.1 Eurytemora carolleeae
TTCAACATACTTCCGAAAATATAGCGTCTTTTTTGTGATAAACGGTAGAAAGTAGTACTAGTACTGGTTCTGTTCCGGTAGCAACAAAAATTGCATTGCATTGCTAAAAATCATTTAAATATTGCATATTTTCCGTCGTGATGGTTCTCCGTAAACTATTTTAAATCTCATAACGATCTATGAGAATTTTACCAATAACTTCTTGAAATCTGAAATTAAACACGTGTGCTTTATAGTTATAAATTGTAAATGCCTAGGGCTATAAAAAGTATAAGTGAGTAATTAAGGAAAAATCAATGATCAAAGTCTTGCGACACTTCAAAGTCGA
>NW_019401791.1:0-328 GCF_000591075.1 Eurytemora carolleeae
GAAAAGAAAGAAGGGTTGGTGCAGGAACTATGAAAGGTTGGGTGGAAGGTAGAAGAAGGACAAATGTTGGGTAGGAATAATGGAGGGTAAGATGAAGGGGAAAGTAAGAGAAGAACGAAATTGAGAGTTAGGGAAGAAGGAATGGAGGGTATAGAAGGAATGTAGAGTAAAGAAAGATAGGAGGGTTGGAGAAGGAGATTAGGAAGGTATAGGTTGAAATATAGGAGAAGGAATAATGGAGGGTAGGTGACATACGAAATGGAGGTTAAGAGAAGAATGGTATGGAGGGTGTAGAAGGAATGGAGGGTGTATAGGAATGGAGGGTGTA
>NW_019401792.1:0-328 GCF_000591075.1 Eurytemora carolleeae
GGAATTGACAAACTTTATATCTTTTCAAGTAAAAAAACAATAATAGCTTCCTCAATCTAACTCAGATATAGTCAGCGTACATTTGTGAAATGTGTAAAATCTCACTCTGACCTGTTTGATCATATCAAGATGTCTGTTAGCCAGGGTAGAGGTTTGTAGCTTCAGATTATTGAACTAAAAACAAATTTGTAACTTTTCTTAGCTTTAATCTGATATTCTCTTATCCTTGCATCTAGGTGGTCAGCCATGTTGAGGTACAAAGTATTAATTACTAGAGAAAAGAACTAGAGAAAAGAACTAGAGAAAAGAACTAGAGAAAAGAACTAGA
>NW_019401793.1:0-330 GCF_000591075.1 Eurytemora carolleeae
AAAGTAACCCTCCAATTGAAAAATAAAAAGATTTCCATGTTTTTTTCCCGAAAATAGAAAATTTTTTTTTTCTTGTAATAAATAAATAAAACTAGGAAGGAAAGAAAAGAAATTATCTACTTTCAAGACAGAAAAAAATGTTGATTTTTTCCCCAAACGTTTACATAGATGGTGGCATGTCCGTTATATAACGATCACCTAAAAAGCCTTATCTGCAGGGTGGCCAAAACTTTTGTGAACCCATCCGTACAAAAATCCGTACATTTTCAGAAGAAATCCGTACAATCCGTACAATTTTCGAAAAACAATCCGTACAATCCGTACAATTTT
>NW_019401794.1:0-328 GCF_000591075.1 Eurytemora carolleeae
GGTATTAGCACAACTTATGAACGCGTAGGGTAGATGATCCTACCAACCAGGATTAGTTAAGAGTGCTATTAAGGGACTCTTGACCCGGCCTATTGACGACAAATACACTAACCCCACTTTTTATATAACAGGTACTTCAACAATGAAACATTTTCATTTTTAAATACGGATAAAAAATTCAAATGTTCAATGTTATAGTCTTACGTGGTGACTATAGTGCGTTAATTAAACAAATGTTTAAAATGGATGCACATTTTTTTGCAATTTTTATATCTGCCTTAAGTATAGTTATAAATATAATATATATTTATTTTTGCATTGTTTTTTT
>NW_019401795.1:0-328 GCF_000591075.1 Eurytemora carolleeae
AGGTGTTTAAATTTGAGACAAGTTAAAAGCTTAACTGTATTTTGTATACTAAAAATTCGTCTACAATTTTACATTTTTTCTTGAACTGATCTATGCAATTATTTATAGCTTGATGTAGATACACCATAAATATATGATCAAATAGTAATTAAGAATATTAAATATAAGGTCATTTTATCTAAATGAAGATTCACACTATGAAAAATTTAAGGGTGCTTATACATTACAATGTGCTTAGTCCTTTCTATGGCACATCATAGCGAAGAAAAAGCGGTGGGTAACCCCCACCACCAATCATACTGATTTAACTGTTCTTATCCTTATCATA
>NW_019401796.1:0-327 GCF_000591075.1 Eurytemora carolleeae
AAATAATTATAATCACTGTGCTAGTCGATCTACTACATGCAGGCATAAAACCACATTTGCTACAAAACTTTTTTTAAAATGAGAATCATGAACTGTGAGAGAATTGGGTTTAATCTCGAACTCGAGATAAATTATGACTTTTTAAATTTAAAGAGAATGCTTGCGAAAAATAAAGGCAAAATTCGGGTATTTAATAATCATTTTATACGAAAATGGGACTTATGATCACTCCCTTTCAAAGACTTTTCTTTTTTAAAATCCTTAATCCATTAATTTCTCTGATATCTGTCAATTTTAAACTTCTTTCAAACCTCCTCCTCTTTCCCG
>NW_019401797.1:0-326 GCF_000591075.1 Eurytemora carolleeae
GACTGTAGAGTGTAGACATAGTTCCCAGCGTAGAGTGACATGTCGCGTTTGACGCAGATATCCTTAGTGTAATAGCTGAAAACTGATTTCTGGTATACTCGTGGTTACATTGCAGTTTACATTGTACACTGTACACTCCTTGAATGGAAGTTGTCTTGAAACTACGTTTACAGGTTCTTTAAAACCTTTGATCCACTATTGTCCACAAGAAGATTATATATTTTCTTTTAAATTTTAATTCTTTTATAAAACAAACTTTTTCTTTCATGAAAATCATGAATTAAGTTTTCAATTTTTAAACTTTTCCTTTCTGAAAAGTTAAACAG
>NW_019401798.1:0-327 GCF_000591075.1 Eurytemora carolleeae
TGCTTCGGTAGATCTCGTCAGCACGTTGCGAGAGAACAGCGATGTCCACAGTTTTATCATGCACTAAATGTGACCTGACATCAGATGGAAGTTGTTCAATATGAAAAAACTTTTTTTGAAAACTTCTCAGACTTGACCTCATTTTCCGCAGACTTAAATTACTGAGGTCAAATTTCCCGAGACTTAGGACTTTTTTTTTAGGTTTTTCTTTTCCTCGGATTTATTTTCTTCACTTTTTTCCTGAGATCTTATTTCCTGAGACTTTATTGGCAGCCCCCATACTATATTAGGAAAAAAAGTCCCAGGAATCCAAAACACAGGACTTTA
>NW_019401799.1:0-326 GCF_000591075.1 Eurytemora carolleeae
GAGCAAAGAAAGAAAGAAGTATAGTTGCCTGAGGAATTAAACAAATCCGCACAATCGTATTTTTCATCTGAACTCAAGAAGAGATTTTAATGAATACCTTCAACTCCATGAATACAACGTTCGTACATGGATAATTGGTCTTTAACCAAAAAAAGTTTAAAAATAACCACAAGAAAGATTCCAGTTGCAGATGTTGCTGAATGAAAAACGACTGAAATTATTTTGATGAATACCTAAATATCAGTTTTTGGAGGCTCATGGCGGCCATGCGCCCCCTCCGCGAGAACTGCTGATGAAAGTTATAATATTGAGGATCACTCAACTCT
>NW_019401800.1:0-328 GCF_000591075.1 Eurytemora carolleeae
ATAAATCTTATTAAGTGTAGATTTTAGATACCATTTATTGCACGTATTTGTGGTTCCCAGATACCACAGTATGTTGTAGTTAAAATTTTTTTCCTTTTGCCAGCTTGTGACAGCTAATACCTTTACTATGTTATTCATTATGTAGTTTGTTCTTGATTGTTACTTCATGTTGTCTGAAGTTGAACATTGCGACTATATTGGTTTATAGTTATATTATAGCTATAGTTAGTTATAGCTATATTTATGTATAAATATACACATAAACTTCTTCCTGCATCTTTTGAAAATATTTTTAAAAAGCTTGGAAACTTTGAAAGATCTCTTAACT
>NW_019401801.1:0-326 GCF_000591075.1 Eurytemora carolleeae
TAAAAAATTTACACTCTTTACAAAATATTCTATAATCATTTTATGGAAAATTGGGGTTCTTGGGTTCTCATTATTAGGTCGTATTTTTTAAATGATCCTTCATTTATAGAGTGGCATGTTATATCACATATGTTTTTTTATAATTTATAATTTTATTTTTCTGATCTACAATAGAGTTAATCACTTTTTTCTATAAAAATTTATTTCTTCTAATTGTGGTTTCGTTTTCAGAGTGCGTTGAGGATTTCTGATTCAAGCATATTTACAAGAATTAAACCTTTTTCAGCAAATGTACAAGAATTAAACCTTTTTCAGCAAATGTACAA
>NW_019401802.1:0-326 GCF_000591075.1 Eurytemora carolleeae
TGGGCCAAGCTCTGCGACTAGGACAGGCTAGTGGGCCGAGCGCTGCGGACACATGTCTTACATTAAGATCCATTTACAAAATTAATAGGAAGGGGGGGGGTCCAAAAATCGCTCTCTAGGAAATTACCACTGTAGATTATATTGTAAGGTTAGACACACTGTGATAAGCATGAAGCTTAATATTCCTTTAATTCCAAGAAAAAAAAATTATTGAAAAGATAATGTTTATTACTCTCGTAATTTCCATCTTCACTTCTATTGAAATTAATATTTTTCTGTATTCTTTTTCGTCTCAAATTTGATTATCAAAAACTTTATTGATTTCA
>NW_019401803.1:0-325 GCF_000591075.1 Eurytemora carolleeae
TAATTAGAAAAATGGTCGTAACAACGAGGTCAAAATCGCTTCCGGGGAGGTGTGCTCTGTACATCGATATTGTTCAAGATGAAAAATGTCGTCTTATGCGCAATCTATCTTCATCTATGGTTATTTATTCCTTCATTTTGTTTCTTTTTAATATAGATGTTCAACTATAACTTTGTACTATTATTGGTGTGTGATTTGAAGGTTACTAGAATATTGTTTCAAATATAACAATATAAATAAATGTAGATTAAAGAAGCCGAATTAAGCACCAAATAAAAACGTGTCTTACAAAAAAAAAATATGGAAAATGATTAAGATTGATCCA
>NW_019401804.1:0-325 GCF_000591075.1 Eurytemora carolleeae
TCATACTTTTTTGTAGCTCTAGACATGTACATTTTAGAACTGAAAAAGCACAATTCTTTTTTACTTCAATTTTTGATTTGCAAATATTTCATCGATTTTTGCATTAGAGGTTTTAGATCGATGGTTGATTCATAGCGATAAAACATATCATTCAGATTTAAAACCTAAACCAAAACATGTGCTCGTAGTAACCGACTGTACCAACTGTACAGTATAGTTTCTTGGGGATACAATATGATACTTTTTATGTAATGCAGTTTACCATGTAATGCTGTTTACCATGTAATGATGTTTACCATGTAATGCTGTTTACCGTGTAATGCTG
>NW_019401805.1:0-325 GCF_000591075.1 Eurytemora carolleeae
GAGAAGAAATAGAAGGAATAAAAATAAGATTCTATTTAAAGAGCATACATGTCCGATTCACAACAGTACATTTAAAACCTTTATTTGAGTAACAATGAGATCTGTTAATTTCTTTATAAGTCCGTGTTAGGGAACCACACCAGTAAAAAAGGGTAACGATGGAAATCGGACAAATGACGCTTTTTTAATAGAAGGTCACTTTAAATTACGTGTACAGTCCCTGTAACTCAGTTTAAAACTATTTCTGAATTTATTTTAACAATTTCTATATATTTATATCTATTTCTATATATTTATATCTATATCTATATATTTATATCTATAT
>NW_019401806.1:0-373 GCF_000591075.1 Eurytemora carolleeae
CATCATTATCATCATTATCATCATTATCATCATTATCATCATTATCATCATTATCATCATTATCATCATTATCATCATTATCATCATTATCATGTTATCAAACGACAAACCATCATTCAGTGAGATCTGGGGTACCAGAAACTATAATTTACCTGTCTGTAGAACCAGAAACTATAATTTACCTGTCTGTAGAACCAGAAACTATAATTTACCTGTCTGTAGAACCAGAAACTATAATTTACATGTCTGTAGAACCAGAAACTATAATTTACCTGTCAGTAGAACCAGAAACTATAATTTACCTGTCTGTAGAACCAGAAACTTTATTTTACCTGTCTGTAGAACCAGAAACTATAATTTACCTGTCTGTAGA
>NW_019401807.1:0-325 GCF_000591075.1 Eurytemora carolleeae
CGTTAATTACCTTTTGATGCTCAATGTTTTCCAATAAATCATCAAAAACCATTATCCCCATCAAGGTCTGTTCTTATAATCTAATTGATTAAAATAAAATAAATTAATATTTTAAAGTAAAATCCTTCATTAAAAACCGGAATCTTTAACTTTTTTTATGCAGTCAACCCTCTCTGAATACCACGACTTGAAAATTAATCATTGTCTTTTGCCACAAATAGTATCTTGTAAATGATAATTAAGGATATAGAAAATTTAATTAGTTTGAAAAATACATCAGTTTTTGTAAACTGCCATTCAAATTCATTTGAAGATGGGGTGGGGC
>NW_019401808.1:0-325 GCF_000591075.1 Eurytemora carolleeae
AATCCTTTTAAATGTTGAAATTACAGGGTTTCTCAATTTACTGACGACCTCATATATAATATATGTTCTATATGTTCATATTTCATCAGACAAAGCTTTGAAGGGTACTAATGTAAATCAGGCATTGCCATCTTTGAACGGAGGAGTCATGGATATATAATATATGTTCTAAATATTCATATTTCATCAGACAAAGCTTTGAAGGGTACTAATGTAAATCGGGCATTGAACTGAGGAGTCATTTGAAATTAGGCTAATATACCGAAAATTCCACTAATTTAATTGTACTTTTTATTGTATAGATTTTTAATTAATATAACATGGT
>NW_019401809.1:0-325 GCF_000591075.1 Eurytemora carolleeae
TCCCTCCCATACCTGTATTGAATTTAATCCCCACTACCCTCTCTATTGTGCCCTAAGTGGATTTTTAAAAACAGTTTTATTGTTGCCCTAAATACCCCCATATATGGAAAAAGTGTCCATTTTTAGGGGGGTGGGAGCAAGTTCAGAGTTAAAAATGGACCAGACGGCGTTTCGAGGTGAGAGCCATAAAACAAGGGTTTTCAGGGTTTTTGTAAAAAAAACCTAAATTCCTGAGTTGTGTAAAAACCATTTTCTTGCTGCAGTATTTAAACAATTAAGTTCAAATCTGTCACTTGAACTAATTGAAGGAACGCATCTATCGTTT
>NW_019401810.1:0-325 GCF_000591075.1 Eurytemora carolleeae
CCCTGGTGGTGGAATTTATAGACATCAGTTCGAACAGTTGACTGGCAACAGAGTGATGAATATCATTTTTAGGTAATTTGCAGGACTAAAGTGCTGGGATAAGGGATGGACAGGTTACGTTGAAAGTATAAAATTTCATATAAATTTAAAGGGTACCTTGTTGAATCGGATGTACAACTTTTTAAATGTAGGGTCATTTGATTTAACGTGTACACTGTACAGTCCCTTTAATTAAGATTATGTTTTCACATTCCAATTCATTGTTATTATTAATTAAATTTTCTAAAAAAAAGTTTACAACATATATTTTTTGTATTAGCTGCTT
>NW_019401811.1:0-491 GCF_000591075.1 Eurytemora carolleeae
CTTCAATAAATAAGATCCATTTCCTGTATTTCTATCTATTTTTCTATCTATCTATCTATCTATCTATCTATCTATCTATCTATCTATCTATCTATCTTTGGCGACTTAACATTTGTGTAGATTTTGTTTTAAGAGCTTCGAGAAAAATGGAGAATATAAACAAACTGAATTATATGATATTTGATAACAAAAATATTTATTTTCACAAAACTCCGTTCATAAAACCCGGGTTTTAGAACTGGTTTTAATAACGATACCCTGTTTTAAGTTTTGGGCTCAGCTCCTTGTATTCAATTCTCCTTGAATAATATTGAACCCACGTAAAACTAAAGTAAATTCAAGGTTTTATTGCAAGGAAAGTTAATTGCAGTTGCGTATAGTCTGCGTACATATTGAAACCAAGTCTCTCTGGGCGGGGTTTTTAACCCTATCCCTGCTGGGGTACTTGAAAACCAGGATATGCTGGGGGGGGGGTCAATTTGACCCCCCCC
>NW_019401812.1:0-324 GCF_000591075.1 Eurytemora carolleeae
TATAACACTAAAAAAATCGCAGATTTGTTGAAGATCAAAAAAAATTAAACATACTATATTCTTTTAAGCTATCGTTCATAAACCTTCCTAGGGTAATAAGCGTTACCAAAAACAATCCGGTTCAATAATCAAATAAATTTGGGCCTAAATAGTGATTTTAGAAAATCAGACTTTGTTGTGGCAAAGGTTCAATTCCTGTTCGAATATAGTTTTGAAGTTTTGTACAATTTATTAGTTTATTTAGGTTTTGAGGATCATTAATCATGTGAATCTGTCACTTTAAATCAAGTAAATATATTCCACTTTAAATCAAGTAAATATATT
>NW_019401813.1:0-323 GCF_000591075.1 Eurytemora carolleeae
AATTGCCAATCGACATACATTTGACAGCTGAGCGCATATTATTAACAGATATAGAAATGTAAAAATTAACCTCAGGGAAAATTGACTCATTTTTCAGAAGTCAATTTTTTCAAAGTGCAGTCAAACTTGAGAGTCAGGGGCGTAAACACATAGGAGGTTAAGCGATAGAAAGATCATCTCCAAATATTTTCATAAGTTTAGGTTAATATATTTATAAGTTTATACATCTGAATATTTCATATCTACAAAAAAGTAAAAAATATTGTTCTGTTTTGATTTGATAAATTGTTAGTTTCGTTTCGATTTTTAAACTGTTTTTACTA
>NW_019401814.1:0-323 GCF_000591075.1 Eurytemora carolleeae
GAGTAATTCAATTGGGAAGTCACCTGTTAGTAACTCAGTTTGGAAGTAATATTTTGGGAGTAATTCAATTAGGAAGTAACCCAAGTTGGAGTGATTAATTTGGGAATTAATCCTTTGTAAAATTCCTTTAAATAATTAACTAACATCTGAGGCTTGACAATGGTTTAATATTTTGAATCTGAAGCCCTATATATTCTAGCTCAGTAAAACTCTAAGACTTATAACAAATATAAATTAATATCTTGAATTTTAATCTATTTTGTTTGTTTATGTATTTCTACCTGTCTACCTGACTACCTGTCTACATATCTACCTGTCTACCT
>NW_019401815.1:0-323 GCF_000591075.1 Eurytemora carolleeae
ATTCTGATAATTTCTTCATTGTTTTTTAGTTATACTTTTGCAGTGAAACCTTGATAACGTTTACAGTCCCTTTAAACGTATAAATGATTAAAAACCCGATATGTACAATGGGTGAAATGAATTATAATAATTTACTAAGAATAATTACAGGTTTCTCGTTGTATTTTTTTAATTATGATTTTTTGACGCATGTTTCTTAAATGTTTCTTTTTGTTTTCAAACAAAGAATTTTTGAAAAATGTTAAATCTTGGAAATCTATAATTAAGGTTTAAAGTGAAAATTATCGCTTGGTATTTTATCCAAAAATCTGAAAAACTGATGG
>NW_019401816.1:0-323 GCF_000591075.1 Eurytemora carolleeae
TTTAGAGAGTAGAACTTCACATCACTGAGAATAAGTCGCTAAGTTCTGCTTGGTCTTCGGCAAAGTTGCAGAGGACAAAATCGAGGCCAGGTAGGGCATAGCGCAAGTCTGCTCCAGAAGGTAGACAGTCAGAACGCAGGAGAGGAAGTTAGGAATATCATTAGCGGAGCTGATACTAAGAGAACGGAGCTCAGAAAGGGTCAAGTCAGAAGGGTTAGAGAAATCATTGCTGCGGATGACCTGGATTTTCCTGGGCCTCCCCATCCTGTGCAAAGAAGAAAGTTAGTAAGGGTAAAATAATATTGAGGTTAAAGTAGCTTCAA
>NW_019401817.1:0-323 GCF_000591075.1 Eurytemora carolleeae
ACCTTAGGTCTTTTTACCCTATGTCGGTGAATCTTCTTGAAGGATCCCATAAAGTTATGCTTACTGTCCTTTTAAGTAATAAGTTTACTGCAAACAAGGTACTTTCATGATTAGACTCTAATAATATATGAATTAAAAGATCCCTTAATTATATCAAGAACGTAACAACTTAATTTCTTTAATACATAATAATAATTTAGTTAATTATCAGTGTAAAATAAATAGATAAATCTTAATAATGGTTCTTACCAAATCATCTATCAATCTATCTATCTACCCCTCTATATATATGTCTATCTAACTATCTATATCTCTATCTTTTC
>NW_019401818.1:0-328 GCF_000591075.1 Eurytemora carolleeae
TGCCTCCAAAGTCAAGAATTCTTGGACTTTTTTCTACAAATCTTTTCAATAGTTTTTCGTTTGAAATACTATCTAATATATCTGAATGAATATTTGAACGGGCAAGGTTGCAAAGCCTTGTAGCTTTTTCAACAATTTTCAATTAAATTAGTATTTGGGTCTGTCCTAGTGAACAATTATTAAGCATTATTTAGGGTTAGGTTAGGTTAAGATACTTTCTGGGCCGAGCGCTGTGGCTAGGACAGGCTAGGGGGCCGAGCGCTGCGGCCACATGGTCAAGTATATCAATGTCTAACATATAAGATCCATGTACAAAATTGATAGGAGG
>NW_019401819.1:0-323 GCF_000591075.1 Eurytemora carolleeae
ATGTACAGTGTACACACTCTCTGAACTAAGATGTACAGTGTACACACTATCTGAACTAAGATGTACAGTGTACACACTCTCACAAACATCAATAAGGATTTTATCAATAACTTCCTTTAAACTAAAGTAGGAAACAAGAACCTTGTAGTTCTAAAATCAACATGTCTGAGGAACAACAAATTTGGGTTAATAAGGTAAAAATTGATGCATAATTTATCTAGCTGTCTTTATCTCTATGTGATGTTTCCATAAACCTTGAGCTGATTGATCTCCTCCTCTACCCAGAGTATATCCAGGTTTGTCTCTCTCAGCTCTGCTTCATC
>NW_019401820.1:0-323 GCF_000591075.1 Eurytemora carolleeae
GGGGGGAGAGGAAGGATATTTATCTCAAGTTTTCCAGTAGTTCTGACAGAAGCTTTTACGTTCTCAGCTCCTGTGTTCTAAACTTTACTATTAATCTAATATTTAACAGTTGTACATGTACATTTATATCTAACTGGTGTACATGTACATTTATATTTAACTGGTGTACATGTACATTTATATCTAAATGTTGTATATGTACATTGTACATATATTTCTATATAAATATAACTGTTGTATATGTACATTGTATATATATTTCTATATGAATATAACAGTTGTACATGTACATTGTATATTGTACAAATACACACATATTACAC
>NW_019401821.1:0-323 GCF_000591075.1 Eurytemora carolleeae
CCCGTGGGTCTCCCGAGTTCCCCAATTAAAATTTTGGCAAATCAGTCCAGGCAGACTGACAGACAGACAGACAAACAGAGATTACAACTTTATATGTATATAGATGTTGAAACTTCTAGTAAAACAATTTGTTTTGTAACAACATCAATTACACTTTGAATATTGTCGTCATACCATTCCTCAGTTTTCTGGTTATCACTGTAGGTATTAAAAAAAATATTATGCAAATGTTAAGGATACTATAAATGAACTACAGTGCTTAAATAATCCAATTAGTCCCGTTTTAAGAAGAAATTGACGATTGTAAATGGCCAGATCCTTCC
>NW_019401822.1:0-323 GCF_000591075.1 Eurytemora carolleeae
AATAATGATAAGAAGAAGAAGAAGAATTCTTACGCAGTACAATGATAACTATAATAACTAAATATGGGGTAAAAAGAATACTCACGTAGTACAATGATGACTGTCACCTAATGTTGTTGATAGTTTAGGATAGTGTTATATAAACAAAAAACTACCAAGATTTCACAACTGTATCATGTTAAATTTTTCAGCATCTTTATCGTAAAAAATTGAAAAATCGATTCAAAAACGATCGCATTTTTTTTTAGCAAAATCTAGTTTTGCTAAACAGAAATCAGAGTTTTTCTCGAAACGATTTCCCCATTTCGTTTGAAACCCTAGTT
>NW_019401823.1:0-323 GCF_000591075.1 Eurytemora carolleeae
ACAAACACAGGTAGACCCAGACATACAAACACAGGTAGACCCAGACATACAAACACAGGTAGACCCAGACATACAAACACGTAAATTTAATAACAGGTGTATAGACCTGCGTCACAAAAACACTCTAAGCATAAAAGCTGGAGAAACAGAAAAGGAGTTGCCACGGATTGCTTGCAGAATAGTTGATACATACATCCAAATTTGAAGAATCAGTTCAACAGCAGAATAATCTAATTCAAGCATATTTTGCTAGTCTTGTGGGGGGGGGACAGGGATCTGTTTAATATATGAAATATATGATATTAATATTTACAGTCATTGAA
>NW_019401824.1:0-322 GCF_000591075.1 Eurytemora carolleeae
ATAACAACAATATCCTGTTATTAATCGGAATATTTTTAGTTATACTTTGATCTCTCATTGAAAAACCGCTAAAAGTTGTTTTAGATAATTTAAATACTTAAATATTTAAAATACAGTCAAACAAAAAATTATAAAATACCAATTGCAAAAATTTAGATTTAATGCTTACATTGAATAATCATTCTACGCCCCTCATGAGTATCCGATGAATAAATAGAAAACTAGTTGGAGAACTCTACTCCTTCAAATCTCCACCATAAAACTTTATTGGTTTATTTGCGCAAATCCTTCAACATAACCAGCAGGTGGGGGGTGGAGGGGG
>NW_019401825.1:0-322 GCF_000591075.1 Eurytemora carolleeae
TTCCCTCTACCGATCGTTCCACCTCCGCCCTCTTCCTTTTCTTTATTTATTTTTTTCTATCCTAATATCTTTTTTCATCTCTATCTTTCTTTCTGCTTTATCTTTCTTTTCTTTCTCTCTTCTTTAATTCCTGCAATCTTCCTTCTTCTTTCTCTGTTTGTTACTCCCTAACATCTTCCTTCCTCGTTCTCTCTTCCTAAACTCTTCCTTCTCCCTCCTTTCTTGGTTCATTCCGTTTTTTTCATCTTAACTTCTTTATTTCGCTCTTTACTTTAACCTATTCTCTAAAATATCTGTAACCCTACCTCCTTCTACCCCTTCC
>NW_019401826.1:0-322 GCF_000591075.1 Eurytemora carolleeae
GGGGGAACTCACAATGGGGCCTGAAACCCCATAGAAATCTAGATTTCCCTAATGGGGGGCTATAGGACACATATCCCTCCCCTTGCATACGTTTTTGAATTTAACATAATTTTGAATTTTCTTGCAATTAATACCTTTTCGTTATGTTAACACATATAAATTTGTTACCCTACAAAAGCACTTCTAAGAAAGCTCTTTGACAATGTACGCGTACACTCTGAAGTTTCAGAACACTGGCAGAAATGAAGGTAAATTTAAAATAACGTTCCAACTTTTTAGGCAGCTAAGACAAGTTGTACTGTATACATTAGACTATAGACGG
>NW_019401827.1:0-322 GCF_000591075.1 Eurytemora carolleeae
AAAACTGGAAATATTTTTATCAGATAATAAATTATTTAAGTTGGCTGATTCCTCCTATTGAAATAATTAATCAATTTTTTAAGTTTGATGGTTACTCCAGTTAAAATAATAAATCAATAAATCAATTATTTAAGTTTTCTGGTTCCTTCAGTTGTAATAATGAATCAGTTAATCAATTATTTAAGTTTGCTAATTTCTCCAGTTGAAATAATCAATCAATTAATCAATTATTTAAGTTTGCTGATTCCTCCAGTTGAAATAGAGAATAAGAGCTATGGCCAGGAGTCCTTGTGTGAATCCAGCCCTAACATTGAGTGCAGGT
>NW_019401828.1:0-322 GCF_000591075.1 Eurytemora carolleeae
AGTGTCCATTTTGGGAATCGTTTTGCTTTAAAAATGAATCGATTTTTTTCGAAAAGATCGTTTTAAAATTTTCAAAACTACTGTTTTGAAATTTTCAAAGCCAAAAACGATTGAAAATCGTGATGGAAAACCCTAAAACGATTTTCAAAAAGGAAAACTAGTTATAATCATTTTTTCTTTAAAAAACATTTAAAAATCTTTTTACGTTTCAAACAAATCGAAAAACTGAAAAACTTATAATGTTGGATGTGCTAGGTGGGACCGTAAAAGAGGTGTTGTTGCCCAAGGCACGTAGCTAGGGGGCACAGGGGCACCCACGAAG
>NW_019401829.1:0-322 GCF_000591075.1 Eurytemora carolleeae
TTATTTGATCCAACAGAACTTATAGTTTGAAATATAAAAAAGGTCTAAAACATCAGTTTGCAAGAGTTTGTGGCAAAATCTTACTTCCTTGCCTTTTTATCATATAAAGAATTAATTTTTTTCATCTCACTTTACAGTTTTTAATTTTTTTTTAATTTTTGATTTAATTGTTAATTTATCGTTCAAACTGAAGAAGATGAATAGTTATATTTATGTTTTCCAAAAAGATTTGGATTGAATCCTACTCAATTCCAACCTGAACCCTATTTTTGATTAACTTGAATTTTTCTCAATTCTAACTATACGGATGAAAGGATAGAAT
>NW_019401830.1:0-321 GCF_000591075.1 Eurytemora carolleeae
CCACTCCAAACAATTTATAACATTTTTCACACAATGATATGATTTGTCAACAAGTATAAAAAGTGTATAAAAAGTGTTGAATCATCATTGTAAAATTTAGAATTAAAAAACTAGTCTGTTGTTATTACAAAGCTCAATCCAATTGGGAACTTCTTAAAAAGCACTTTATAGATTTTGAAAAAGCTAAACTTAACAATATTAACAAGAAAGAGTTTGTGATTGTTAACACAGACATTGGGTGTCTGAAAAATTTGAATTTTTGTTAATAAATTGTATTTTTTTCAAGGTTCATAGAACATATTGTGGCGTTAAAGAATTTAT
>NW_019401831.1:0-321 GCF_000591075.1 Eurytemora carolleeae
TTAAAATATTATTTATTAAATATTTATTATATAAAGCTATTTAAAAAATGTTATAAATATTATTCTTGTTTCTTGTGAGCAGTTTTAAAGTAAACCCAAGCTAGGGTTGCAGAGCTCCCAGCGAGAGAAATCTTTAATTTTATCAAATAATATGTTTTTGATGAAAAAGAAATATGTTTAATTCCTACGTTCTAAATTCTAACTTATCCCTCTATTTTTGCAACCTTATGTCGTAGATCAAGCACCCCTGACCCTTCAGTAAAAGTAAATTCAAACTAAAGTCTAACCGCGTCAACCTTATTGCACTGGCTAGTCCTATTG
>NW_019401832.1:0-321 GCF_000591075.1 Eurytemora carolleeae
TCTCACTAGATCAGATTCATTAGATTTGACATTGAGGTCAATTCCTTCAAACCATGAATTCAATCGTTGGACTCGTCTTTTATACTTCGCCTGATAAAAAATAAGAAAACTTTATTCCATTTAAAAGAAATTAAAGGGTGATACGGAAATAAATCTCATCTTAGGAAAAGTTAATTTAAAACTAGATCTAAAAAGTCTGAAAATTCTCAAAAAAACACATAAAACTTGAATTTTGTTCTCACTAGATCAGATTCATTAGATTTGACATTGAGGTCAATTCCTTCAAACCATGAATTCAATCGTTGGACTCGTCTTTTATAC
>NW_019401833.1:0-321 GCF_000591075.1 Eurytemora carolleeae
ATCATTATCATCATTATCATTATCATCATTATCATTATCATTGTCATTATCATTATTTTTATAAGTAGTAGTAGTATTTATTTTATCACTTTTATTATCATAATCATCGATTAACAGTCAAATACTTTTTTACGCTAAAAAGTGAGTTATTACCGTAAAACTTTTAAAGAAATAAAGATGCCATTACGGATAATAAAGTTTTTTTATATTCTACTCTTCCAACTACTCTTGTGTATACACATTACACAAACTGGGCATTGTCTTTAAAGTAGTTCTAGCAAAAAGAGAAACACTTATCTGTTCCTGAAAAAGGGTGGGACG
>NW_019401834.1:0-323 GCF_000591075.1 Eurytemora carolleeae
AATTTACGTAATATAGTATAAAACTCATTGAAAAATTGTCAAGACGACATTTGACAAATTCTTCCGATGTATTCTTTATTAAGGGTTTCACGTTAATTAATCTTTATACCAGCAGAGTGCATTTGTCCGACGATTTGCAGTACGCTTTTCAAAATGGGGACAATTCTCCGACATATATGAACTCATGAAGCAAAAATTGTAAATTTGTGTTTGCTGACATTACTCTTAAACTCCTCTGAAGTCATTGTATTACATTAACTATTTATTACACTGTTATTTTGGTTCGCAGTGGTTACATAGTTTTTTAACAGAAATTTTCTCTT
>NW_019401835.1:0-321 GCF_000591075.1 Eurytemora carolleeae
ACAGGGGGAAATTTGTCAGCTTCTAATTATTCCCCCACCCCCATCCCTTCACACTTATCAGTTATCAGGGTTATATCCATGGTGAATAGAAGAAGGGGATACAAAAGTTTCTTAGAAAGGGTCTATAGATTAATAATAAAACAAAATGGAGGAGAATTTTGGAACTTTTTGTTGATTGGTGCAAACCAATAATAATCTGAAAAATACAGGAGCAGAAAAAACAAACTTTCCTGTGGTAAACTTGGACTTATTATGATTTAACACGCTACAATAGAAGTGATATTTTTCTTAGTAAATCTTCTTATTATTTACTTATTTATT
>NW_019401836.1:0-320 GCF_000591075.1 Eurytemora carolleeae
ATATAAAGCGAGATCCTGAATATAATGTCCAAGTTTTTTGGATTTTGGATTTAGCAAATTTAAGTTTGCAGCAACAACAAATTAGAAATCTTGAGTTTCTAAAAAATATTTGCTTTTTTCTTTACTAGAACATTTTTGAAAATGTGTAATAAAAAAAGTTAAAACGTTGCTTCTTTACTTAATAGAGTATGAACATGTACTGGCTCTGTAAAGTTTCCTGTGTCTGAAAATGAGATTGAATAATAAAAATTTCAATAATGTTAAAGAACTGTCACCGAAAGTTCAAGTGACCCTCCGTGCAAAAATTGCAATGCTCGATT
>NW_019401837.1:0-321 GCF_000591075.1 Eurytemora carolleeae
CTCCTCCCTTCTCCTTTTTCATCTCCTATCCTTCTCTCTACTCTTCCAAATCCATTCATTCTTTTCTCACAACCTTTTGAAAATAATTTTTATTTACTAATTTTTTTATTTCAGTTCCTGGTTTCCCTGGTCCATTTGGAATGGGATATCTAGTGAACCCCTATGCAGCGTATGCCAACAGTGCACAACTGGTGAGTACATGTTTCGTAGATTTTTTCGCCATTTTGATTTTTCCTCCATTTTGATGTTTTTGTGAAGAATGTCAAGAGCGTTTATAAAGGTCCACACCATATTATTGTTATTCAATGATTTTGTATTATT
>NW_019401838.1:0-321 GCF_000591075.1 Eurytemora carolleeae
GTCCTAGCCAGAGCGTTTCCATGTCCTAGCCACAGCACTTACATGCCCTATTCACAGATTTAACATGTCCTAGCCAGAGCGTTTCCATGTCCTAGTCACAGAGTTAATATGTCCTAGCCACAGTGCTTACAAGTATTATCCACAGTGCTTACATGTCCAAACAACAGTGCTTACATATCTTATCCACAGTGCTTACATGTCCAAACCACAATGCAAACATGTCCTAGCCTCCCACGCACCTCTGCCCCTTTAGTAAAAGTAAATTCAACCTATATGAAGCATAAAGTCTGACCGCGTCAACCTTGTTGCACCGGCTAGTCC
>NW_019401839.1:0-320 GCF_000591075.1 Eurytemora carolleeae
AATATTCATTTAATGGATAAAATATTCATTTAATGGATAAAATATTCATTTAATGGATAAAATATTCATTTAATGGATAAAAGTATTCTTAAGTTAGCATTTGCATTAAAATGAATTACCTGGACAAACTTTGAAGCGTTGTCAATAACCTCCGGATCCGTATCCGCCTTCCCATCCGCCCTACCCCCATCCGCCTTGATGGGGCGGACACTGGCGTTTATACTATTCACAAGCATCTGCACACTGGTAGAGCTCGGTCGTCTAGATGGATAGATAGAAAGAAAGAGAGGCATTCTAGAATTTCTCGAAATTTTATAATT
>NW_019401840.1:0-320 GCF_000591075.1 Eurytemora carolleeae
TTTTTTTAAGTCCTGAGAACGATTCCTTCAAAATATTATAAAGAATTTGAAGAATAAAATGTTTAATGAGAAAAACTTTTTCTTTTGTTATTTTTCAGTAGGCGGGACTTTTATAGGGGAGGGGGGAGCTTTGTGAATACAAAGAGGATTGTACAAAAAGGGTTTGTTTTGGTGACATTTTTAAAATCTCCAAACCTCGCAAGGATATTGTTATAGAAAGATTTTTATTATTCATATATTTTATTATTCATGTTTGGTTTATATCAGGGAATGAGAAGGTTGCGTATAAAACATATATAACAGATTTATCATAATTAATA
>NW_019401841.1:0-320 GCF_000591075.1 Eurytemora carolleeae
TCCCTTCTATCTCTTTCAAATTTCCTATCTTCCCGTCCGTCTTCCTTCCCCTGATTCCAACATTCCTTTCCATCGCTCTTTCCCTCTTTTTGTTTATCCTTCCCCTCAATTCCTGCCAGCCCCGTCAGTAGTCCTTCCCCTGGCATCCCGTACCCTTCCCTACTTATCTTCTCAAACCTTAACCTTTTTTTCCCATCAATTACAAAAACCGGCCACTCTATTCTTCCACTCCTAACTGTCTCCTTCACCCCAACCTCTTTTCCTTCCTTATTCTTCTTACAAACCTTCCCATCTTTATCTTCTCTTTACCCTTTCCCATC
>NW_019401842.1:0-320 GCF_000591075.1 Eurytemora carolleeae
GTGGTGGATTGTTAATATTTTTCGACGATGAACTAACAACTTTTAGAGATAAAAATTATAGATTTCAAGTAACACTTCATTTATAAAATAGCGTGTCCGATTCACGAGGATACCCTTTAAACCTGTTTTCGATCAACGATAATTTGATTGATTTTTGTTTTGTCCAACTAAAAAAAGACAATTTTACTTAGCCAAGGGATGGTTACAGTTGTTAACAGATATTTCTGAATAGAGGTTCGTTTAAAGTAACGGGTACAGTCCCTTTAAACATGAGTAGTGCCACCTTATAGGTTTATATAGTCAGGAAAATCATAATATTA
>NW_019401843.1:0-320 GCF_000591075.1 Eurytemora carolleeae
TACCTCGTAAACTTTCATTACACCCTACCCCTCCTAACCTCCTCATATATTACTTTCTAGAGCATATTATCCCACTCAAACGTACCCACATTACAATATAATATCCCTCCCCCCTTTTCTCCTTCTCCTTTCTTCCCTAATTACAATATAATACTCCCTCCCCCTTTTCTCCCTCTAATTTCTTCCCATATTACAATATAATACCCCCTCTTCCCTTTTCAAATATCCCCCGTTTCTTCCCTTATTACAATATTCTCTCATATCACAATATCCCCCATTTCTTCCCTATTCCAATACCCCCCTTTAACTCTTCCCTCATT
>NW_019401844.1:0-319 GCF_000591075.1 Eurytemora carolleeae
CATGCTATACTCTAGAAATTACGCGTACAGTGTATAATGAACAACAGAAAAGGAAAAGATGGCCAACCCTAGGAACAATATCCTTTACCCCCAACTATACTCAATTTTAAATCCTCAATCTCATTCTAATTATCAACCTGCCCCCTTCTATCTATCTATCCACCGGATACAGTATCTATCTATCTAGTCCTGGGTCTATCTGTCTATCTATCTATCAGTTTCCTGTCTGTTAGAAAATTTCCCAAGAGTGGATTTAGTCTTGGATTTAACCATATATTTTCATCAAATAAACTAGGACACCTGATTCAGTACAGAAGCT
>NW_019401845.1:0-320 GCF_000591075.1 Eurytemora carolleeae
GTGTCCCAATACTAAAAAATGTCAAGTGTCCCAGTACTAAAAAATGTCAAGTGTCCCAGTACTAAAAAAAGTCAAGTGTCCCAATACTAAAAAATTTCAAGTGTCCCAATACTAAAAAATGTCAAGTGTCCCAATACTAAAAAATTTCAAGTGTCCCAGTACTAAAAAATGTCAAGTGTCCCAGTACTAAAAAATGTCAAGTGTCCCAATACTAAAAAATTTCTAGTGTCCCAGTACTAAAAAATGTCAAGTGTCCCAATAATAAAAAATTTCAAGTGTCCCAATACTAAAAAATGTCAAGTGTCCCAATACTAAAAAAT
>NW_019401846.1:0-319 GCF_000591075.1 Eurytemora carolleeae
TACAGTTGCTGTGTACCATGTTTATTGAACTATTTAAAGCATATCTTCAGTCTGAAAGTCGTCTTCATATTTCAGAGTTTTCTGGTTATCACTGTTTAAGTACTTTATGCTCTTTGGTACAAGACGTTTTAACCATTGTCTCCTTATATATGAAAGAAGTAAAATTAGTAGTGATCGATATCGCATTCAATGTTATATCAGCCTGTACCCCTTTTATTTTTTGGAAACATTCCCTTTAACTTCATACATTTTTTATTATTAAACATAAAATAAAGTAAATTTATTTTAAATAGGCACATATTCTAGGTTTAAGTATTCT
>NW_019401847.1:0-319 GCF_000591075.1 Eurytemora carolleeae
AATTTAATTACATGCTTTTAATCAATTAAATTATATTTTAAAAAGGTTTTACGGATAAATTAACATTTTATGGAACTTTATATTGCAATTATTAGCCATTTTTTTGCTTACTTTATTTTTATTTTCTATTTTTAGAAAATATTTTTATCGATTTTATTCACAAGCTCTTAAAATAAAAATGGTTTAGATTTCCATTCCTAATCAATCTATTTCGTATTTTCTGACAGAAAAACAACTTTTTCCAATCATTTATAGAAGATTATCTAAGAATAAAAATTTATGCAATTTCCGCTTTCTACTAAAACTCATACCCCCCCCT
>NW_019401848.1:0-319 GCF_000591075.1 Eurytemora carolleeae
ATCCCCCCTACTGAACTTCTGACCTACTAACTTTCCGACCTACTGCAATATCGGGCCTACGCTAGCTGTTTTGACGTAGGTTAGAAATGTAGTATAGCGGATTTTCGTAGGTCGAAAAATACACCATCAAAATTTATAGGCAGACAATTGATGCTCGTTATACATATTTTTTAAATGACGCGTCGAAAAGAAAAAACCCCGTTCAAATGCATGATTTATTCCTCTCCCCCACCCTCAGAATAATTGTTAATTATATAGGAAACAGGGTTAAGTTTCAAAAATATTTCTTTGTGACATTCTTCTTTAAGAAGAATGTCAT
>NW_019401849.1:0-319 GCF_000591075.1 Eurytemora carolleeae
AACGAAGCTATTGATTTAATAATATGTTTAGGTTTACTTTGCCCTAAACATGAACGAGGCTATTGATCTAATAATATGTTTAGGTGTACTCTGCCCTAAACATGAACGAGGCTATTGATCTAATAATATATTTAGGTGTACTCTGGTCTAAACATGAACAACACTATTGATCTAATAATATGTTTAGGTGTACTCTGGTCTAAACATGAACGCGGCTATTGATCTAATAATATGTTTAGGTGTACTCTGCCCTAAACATGAACGAGGCTATTGATCTAATAATATGTTCAGGTGTACTCTGCCCTAAACATGAACGAGG
>NW_019401850.1:0-319 GCF_000591075.1 Eurytemora carolleeae
ATTTAATTCATTTATAATGTAATGTATACGTAACCTAAACTTAATTAATTTAATTAATTTATATTAGAACACTTCAATATTAAATTATACAAGAGAGAACATCAATTAGAAATACATCCAGGGAGGAATTTTTTTTCGAGAATTCGAAATAAAATATAAGGATCCAAAGCCTACAGTTCGAAATATCGAAAATGATCAGTGAAAGTTTTTAAATAAGTCATAAAATAAATCTTTAAAAAATGAGTTTTGTCGTCATGCGAAAGATACTAAATCAAATACAAATTCTTTTTCCAGAATTTTCTTTAGTTTATGGGAAAAT
>NW_019401851.1:0-318 GCF_000591075.1 Eurytemora carolleeae
GTATTTAATGAATTCATTATTGAAGCTGCTGCACAAGCTGAAAACAAGCAGATTTATGAGAATATGACTGATAAGCCAGTTCAATCTTACATCTAGTGTCATCTTAACATTATACAACATTTTTCACAAGTGCAGGACTGGAGGGGAGGGGAGGGGGAAGAATTTATGAATACATGAAATCTTGAATGGAAGAGATTTTGAAATCTGTTATGTTTATGTTTTTTTTTAAATGTTTTATCATATATTAAAACATTGCGCTTGATAATATAAAATTGCTTAAAAGGATTCACATAGATGCAGATTGCTATGAAAAGTTCC
>NW_019401852.1:0-319 GCF_000591075.1 Eurytemora carolleeae
TTTCTGTAAATGAAATTAACTGTTAACGTCCCCCTACAGAAAAACGTCCCTGATTAGATATAGGGCTACCCATGCAAAGGTTTCTTTAAATGAAATTAACCTTTTAACGTCCCCCCTTTAGAAAATGTCCCTGATTAGATATAGGGTTACCCATGCAAAGGTTTCTGTAAATGAAATTAACTGTTACGTCCCCCTACAGAAAAATTTCCCTGATTAGATATAGGGTTACCTATGCAAAGGTTTCTGTAATTGAAATTAACTGTTAACGTCCCCCTACAGAAAAACGTCTCTGATTAGATATAGGGTTACCTATGCAAAG
>NW_019401853.1:0-321 GCF_000591075.1 Eurytemora carolleeae
CAGTCCTTCAATTATCATACAGGGAAATTTTCATCTTTCTAAACATCCCAACGAATGATTTGACAGGTTCTTTGAAGATTTTTTCAAGACTGCCTTTAAACCAATAATATCCGCATCATTGACAGATACCGGTTTTAAAGGGTTACTTTGCAAAATGGAGCTTTAATTTACGTGAACAATCGATCCCTTTAATAAAAATATTTAGGTACCTCCCT
This sequence comes from Eurytemora carolleeae, assembly GCF_000591075.1. Lineage (NCBI taxonomy): Eukaryota > Metazoa > Arthropoda > Copepoda > Calanoida > Temoridae > Eurytemora > Eurytemora carolleeae. The sequence continues at coordinate 216 of NW_019401853.1, forward strand.
CAGCTGGTCGGCTCTCTAAGCGTGTTTACAAGAACGTAGAATACTTCCAGTCAAACTACGTTCTTGTATTCTTGTGTAAGTGTATTTAATCTTGTGTTGCTGTATT
>NW_019401854.1:0-318 GCF_000591075.1 Eurytemora carolleeae
GGGGGGGTCCAAAAATCGTATACTAGGAATATACCAGGTTACTACTTAAAATCACTCTTTAAAGAAGTTAACTTAATACCTGTAATTCCAAAATATCTTAAATAATAGAGCTTTTATATATATTTAGGTCTAGACAGTATAACAATATATAACTATGAGAGTTGTTTCTGAGAAATCTGAATGTAAATTAATGTGTGTAAAGTTGAGATCAATGATGGTTACAAAGACAATTTACTTCTTGGCAGCAGGCTTCTTGGCTGCAGGCTTCTTAGCCGCAGGCTTCTTGGCGGCAGGCTTCTTGGCGGCAGGCTTCTTGGC
>NW_019401855.1:0-318 GCF_000591075.1 Eurytemora carolleeae
TTTTTTCAGCCTGGAGCAAAAGAAATATTCAAATCATGATAAAAAAAGAAAAAATCTCAAGGGAATTTTAGAATTCAATTGTTCCCAAAATGAATAGTTTAAAATTGATAATTCAATCATAAATATTTAATAACACAATAGAAATACAGCTTAATGGATAAAAGTATAACCGACGAGGACAATATTATTTTATTCAAATTGATTTATCAGAAATATGGACGCTGTTCTGTCATTTGAAACAATATAGTTGGACACCCGCAGAGCTTTTATTTTTATCATGAATCTATCCCACCCTTTGATTCAGTTAGTTCCACATTC
>NW_019401856.1:0-318 GCF_000591075.1 Eurytemora carolleeae
ACTCATACAAATACTATGTTTAGAAAAATTCAAGGCATTTACCTTTCTACAGACTTCATTGGTTTTCTTTGCTATGTTTATTCAATTATTTTTGAAATAAAAAAATACGCGGATTTTTTCACAGACATTGAAATGGAAATTCTTTTTAATCCTCTTTTTTGGACCAATGAGAGTTCTCTCATGGATTGCGCGCGCAAAATTTCAAAATGTCCCGGCGTCTGATTGGCTGTTCGGGTTTCTCCAATCGCTACTCTGATTGGTTGAATTTTATTAACTTTCCTGGATATTAACTAAAGATCAAATTAATCTTGAGATTAA
>NW_019401857.1:0-318 GCF_000591075.1 Eurytemora carolleeae
ACTGCAGTCCTTCAATTATCATACAGGGAAATTTTCATCTTTCTAAACATCCCAACGAATGATTTGACAGGTTCTTTGATCATAATTTCTCTCTTTCGCTCTTTAAATGAAGTGATTACTTTCTTCATACTCAATTTCCTAATCCTTGTATCTTTGCAACCTCATCTGTTGTTAACCTTAGATAAGGGGGGAGAACAAAGGGACTGAGGAAAGTATGGAGAAGTAAGAAGCGGAGGAAAGGGCAAATGAGAATGAAGGGATGCAGGGAAAGGGGGAAGTAATGGACGCGACATAGGAAAGTGAGGGTGGATGGAGAAA
>NW_019401858.1:0-318 GCF_000591075.1 Eurytemora carolleeae
AACCAGGTTGCTGGGGTTATATTTGTTTTGAATTGATTGAAATGAAGCACTTTGAAATATGCAGTTTGACCTAAAAAACTGGACACTCACTGTATATCAAAAACCTCTAATTCTTATATCCTGATGTCAAACTATGAAATTTTTTATCTTGATTAGTCTATGTTTAACACTGCCTATAAGGTTTACAATATCAAATTGCAAAGCTAGAATTTTTGGGGAGTATTCAGATTCATTATGACATTTTCATCAAGTAAGGTCATTTTTCTAAAGTTTGGGAAAGGAAGTAGATTGAAAAGCAGGGGTAAACATTTTTTTTTT
>NW_019401859.1:0-318 GCF_000591075.1 Eurytemora carolleeae
TGGTTTGGAAAGGGGGAATGGGTATGAGAGGGAAGTGTGGGGACTTGTTTTCATTATATTTCTCATTAAAAGCGGTATTATTATTTATTAGTGATATTTTTAATAAGTATCGTTCTTATTTTGAAAACTTTCCATTACACACACACACACACCTTTTTCTTTTTTTCTTAAAATCATTTATGCAAGACCATATAAAACCAAAATAAAATGTTTTTCACAGTCTATAGGACTTTAAGTGTTAAAAGTTAGCTTGAAATACTGTAAAAGCCGAACTCCATCCAGATTTAAATTTAAAATTTATCCTCATTGAAAACTTTT
>NW_019401860.1:0-317 GCF_000591075.1 Eurytemora carolleeae
TAATAAGCTCTGTTTATGTACATTTAACGTCTATATTTTTTCGTTGTAAACATGTTTCACGAAACCTGTAAATCTCGTAAACATAGTTTGAGAACGGAAATCTCCGGGTTTATGAAAAGTATAAAGATTTCCATCTATGGTTCATAATTAATCCAAAACTTCATAAAGATTTTCATTTTCATTAATAATTAGGTTTGCGCGCGCAGGGTTGGATCAAATATCCAACATGGTTTATGATAAATTACCATAATGCTTACTCAGATTAAGTGTAATAGGCTTTATAAAAAGATTTTGGCTGATCGCCTCTTCAAAATTTC
>NW_019401861.1:0-317 GCF_000591075.1 Eurytemora carolleeae
AGAAACGCGGCATTGTGCTCATACTAAAATTGACAGTATTAAAAAATCAACCATTTGTATTTCTTATCAACTGCAAGGATCGCTGTTCGTTCAAGGATCTAATAAAATAAAAACTTTCTAGTGAAAAGTTTAAAATTATTATTGATGTCTATATAATTAATGTCTATATTATTAATGTCTATAATTAATGTTTATATTATTAATGTCTATATAATTAATGTCTATATTATTAATGTCTATATAATTAATGTCTATATAATTAATGTCTATATAATTAATGTCTATATAATTAATGTCTATATTATTAATGTCTATAT
>NW_019401862.1:0-317 GCF_000591075.1 Eurytemora carolleeae
CATCGATTTATCTTTGAGTGAGGTCAATTTTAACCGAAGATAGATTTTAATGGTGTATAAAATTTATAGATTATAGAAAATCATTTTTACAACTTTTGAACAATTTTTTTACATTTCCTGTCTACTTTTAGACCTTTCCAGGTTTCTTTCTTATTATATTCCTTCTTAAATCTTTTGATTACTGATTTTCTGCTTTTTCTTTCATAGTTTCTTTTTCTCTTTTTCCTGCTTTCTTTTCCTTCTTCGTGTACTTACATATTTCTTTCTCCGTTTAATAAAAGGAAATGTGAAAGGGGAAGGGAAGGGAGAAAGAGAGG
>NW_019401863.1:0-316 GCF_000591075.1 Eurytemora carolleeae
GGGGGGGCACAAACACATGTCCACCCTAATAACCAGAAAACTCTGGAATAGGAAGTCGACTTTTTAATCTCAATTTATGACTTAAAATCGTCCAATGAACATTAGACACTACAAAAAACACCTAAAAACTGATGAAATACAGAGTGAAAAAGGAAAATTATCCAATAGTTAGCAACCCTATGTCCAGAGAAAGGGCACAACGCACCCTGAATCCCTAGTAATGAAAAATAATCTCAACAAATAAAAGTTCATCGGAAAACCCAATTCTAGACCAAATATTAGATTATTTCTTTGTTAAGATTAACCTAATGGTGTG
>NW_019401864.1:0-316 GCF_000591075.1 Eurytemora carolleeae
AAAAATACAGGGGGGGGGGAACAAGGGTTAAGAAGAGAAAATGGCGCAGAAAGAGCAACAATTAAAAGTTAATATGGAAGTCTAGTGTAAAAATAAATAGAACTAATAACCGTCGACATAAATACACGGAACCTAGCACGTTTCAGACTAATCATACCTAAATACGTTAAAACTTGGACAGGCTAGGGGCCCCCTAGCCTGTACTAGTAGCAGCGCTCAGTCCAGAAAGTGACTTAACCTAACCTAACCCTAAAATTTATACTAATCTCTCTCTTTTTTGTAATTCATCGCGACAAGTGCACGTAACTTCCTTGGG
>NW_019401865.1:0-366 GCF_000591075.1 Eurytemora carolleeae
AATATTTTCTTATTTCAATTTCCTATGATATCGAGATTAGCTTTCTTTCTTTCAATTCTGCATGGGGGATGGCGCCCCCCCCCCTCCACTAAGTTACTAGGGGAGGGTGGCCGCCCGGTCGCAACCTCTGGGAGTAGGAGTAAAGAAGCTGGGTTCCAAAGCTACTTCCTAATATTATAGTTGCAACATCCATAAAAATTCTCAACTTTTTAAATATTGATTTTAAGATAGAAAATCTTTTCTGAAAAGAATTCAAGATTATTTCAATATTTGATTTTTCGAAATTAGTTTTTGATGGAAACAGAGAAATCTCAATAATAATAATAATAATAATAATAATAATAATAATAATAATAATAGTAATAG
>NW_019401866.1:0-316 GCF_000591075.1 Eurytemora carolleeae
CAGTGATATTTGTTGGAACTTGAAATTAATTTAACAATTATTTTGTTAATTATTGTTTTTGTAAGCTTTGATTTAAGGTGACATTAATCTCCTTGTAGAAGGAGATGGCTCATTTGGTGTCGATACCGTCCCGTGTTGCCTTCTATAGTCTGTACTTTATCCTTTGAGATGGTATAGTGTATATACAATATACACTACACATTACATATATGTAACATTTACATAAACAATGAACAATGAATATTCATAATTAGGTTGAATAAATATTAGGAGATCACACATTAAAGCTGAGCACCCAGATCGAAGAAAAGAGGAT
>NW_019401867.1:0-316 GCF_000591075.1 Eurytemora carolleeae
TTATTGTTTATAAAATCCCCCAAAGAGAACTGGTTTCAATATGTACACAAAGTATACAAAACCGCAATTGACTTTCCTTGCCTTACATTCATTGGGCGGGAGTAACTTTAAGTTACCTAGGCAGTGCTGGGTTTAATTCATGTAATGTTATACATACTTATTGAAAAGCAAGAAAAAAAAAACAGTTGGGAAGTCCGAAAATTTACTGTAGAAAATACTTGTGTAATTGGGATTATTTGTTACGGCGCGTATGCAGAAAGGGTGATAAAACGCAGCGGCTACAATAGGAATATTAACTGCATCTCCGCGATCCATG
>NW_019401868.1:0-316 GCF_000591075.1 Eurytemora carolleeae
TAGCAGTGTATCGAATACATTCTATATATATTATTTAAACCCCTGTATCCTTGTATCCTTGTAGTACCGGCTGTAATCAGCAGTGTATCGGATACATTATATATATATGATTTAAACCCCTTTATCCTTGTATCTTTGTAGTACCGGCTGTAATTAGCAGTGTATCGGATACAATTACATTATATATATATGATTTAAACGCCTGTATCCTTGTAGTACCGGCTGTAATCAGCAGTGTATCGGATACATTATATATATATGATATAAACCCTTGTATCCTTGTAGTACCGGCTGTAATCAGCAGTGTATCGGATAC
>NW_019401869.1:0-316 GCF_000591075.1 Eurytemora carolleeae
ACAATATGGTTGGTTAGGTTGACATCTACCTGACAATATGGTTGGTTTGGTTGACATCTACCTGACAGTAGGGTTGATTTGGTTGACAAGTATCAACAAGTTCATCTTCTAGTTCTGCTGGAATCTCTCCGTATTCCTCCAGATGATTTGCATACTCTGTTATATTTTCACACCACCTAGATAAGATTATTAACATTTTTGTTTTTCTTCTTTTTTCAATATTTTGAAAAATTTGTTAAAACTTATTTTTTTACAATTGGTTCGAGGACTGAAAGGTCTGACCGTTATAAATTTAGCGCTAGTACATACAAAAATT
>NW_019401870.1:0-315 GCF_000591075.1 Eurytemora carolleeae
GGTATTAATATTAATGGGAATTGAAGCCAAACTTTTTGTTTCGAGAATCTCTGGATCAACCATTGATCTAAATCGTATACAGACTTACGAAGTAATTAAATTCTTATTTGATGTAAAGAAAACGTTAATTGGGTGATCAAGCTTCTATCCTTAAATTTAAAAGTTCACATACATATTAGTTATCCTGATCAAGTGTTTAAGATTAAAGAGTTTTATGTAGAAACATGCTTTTTCATGATTTGTCCGAAAACAATATCAGTTTCTGTTTTTTATCAAAGGTAACTTAAACTATTAGAAACGTTAGATAAAAATATT
>NW_019401871.1:0-316 GCF_000591075.1 Eurytemora carolleeae
AAACAAAGCAATCGAGCTGAACCCATAATAATAAATAATGGGGCCAGACTTGGCTTTGCATCGAACCCAGGGTTGAAAAGGGTTAATACCCTTTTCCCCCCCCCCCTTCTCTCCAAACCCTTAAAACTCATAACTAATGGGTAGAAGGTTATGACTCACCCATTTTTCAAATGAGCTAAAAGGGTTCTTGTTTTCATATCTTCTATTGAAGCCAAAACAAGGCGAGAATAATTTGCAGAAATGCAACCTGCAGCTAGCTAGGTTTAAAACTCATAAACAAAATTAAAGTTTAGAGTTGGAAAATACCTAGTATTGT
>NW_019401872.1:0-315 GCF_000591075.1 Eurytemora carolleeae
TACAATGGGTGTATTATATAAGTATAATTTCTATCATGCTGCGACGCATACTGGGGTATCTCAATATACTCACTATTTGACACCCCCATCATATAGTTTTCCCCTACAGGGGGGCGCTATACTCCCCATGCTAGACCCCCCCTCCCCCACTGGAGTGGACACGTTGCGCCCCCTCCCATATTAAACTCTATAATTATTATCACCAATGGAATTGTTGGAAAAAGTGTGTAATCGCTCCATGATATGATTTTTAAAGAATGGTTGAATCAATATCATCAAATATTGGGAAGGGGAGGTTTATGTCGGGGGGGAGGG
>NW_019401873.1:0-315 GCF_000591075.1 Eurytemora carolleeae
AATATGCAGTCAGACTCAGCAGAATGCAAAATTAATATTTTGTTAATAGCTGATTAATGCTAATTAGTTGTCTGAAAGCTTCAATATAAACTATTCTGATTTTTGAACTATGAAGTATAGAGAAGCAGAGATATTGAATAAACAAAATCTACAAATTGTTTACAGTTTCAAAATATAAATTTTTAGATGAATGTTAGGATTTACTGAATATTTGTTTAAAAAATTCAACTTTGTTTCTTCCAAACAGGGGTAGGTTATGGAATTTTTCAGGGGGGAGGGGATATAATCTAAAAATTGGAACTGCCTGGGGCGTAA
>NW_019401874.1:0-316 GCF_000591075.1 Eurytemora carolleeae
TGAATAAGTTAACCCGGTGTTGGGTTGTCGGTCAGTTTAATCCGGGAGCTCACAAAGACACGTCCGGTCAGCTCGGATAACTACACTACACTATGTATTCCTGTAGATTGTGTCTTTGAGTTTTGCAAAAGCACCAGAGTGGAAACAGCGCAAAATTATCCGAGTGGAAAGAGTGCAAAATCATCAAAGCAGGATGTCTGCAAAATCATCAAGCGGAAATTTTGCAAAACTCTTGGTTATTCTAGATTATGTTTTATATTGGATAAATAATCATATATTTTTATAAAACGATAGCGTATACATTATACAATATTAT
>NW_019401875.1:0-314 GCF_000591075.1 Eurytemora carolleeae
TAAACTGTTATGTGAAAATTTCTGCCTGAAAATTGATTTCTATTTGTATTGTTATTACTTACGAACTTTATGCTGCAGAGGCAATAAAGGAAAGTGACAGAATTGAACATAAGTAGTTTTTATTACTCAGATAGTTTTTTAAAGGGTACTTTAGTCTCATTAAATAAAAAATTAAGAATTTGTATAATGTGATATATCCCTCTCCCTTGATCTGTTCAAATTTCTCCCTGGCTCTCTGTAACCCGGCCAGTACACACTTCTCGTCAGACACTGTCACTGTTACCTAAACAGTTACATTACAATGCAATATTTCC
>NW_019401876.1:0-314 GCF_000591075.1 Eurytemora carolleeae
CTTTATTTCCCAGGAATTCACGAATCGCTAAATTGCAAAACAGGGTTGACCTCTTGTCCTCGAAAGGGGGGGAAAGCCTTTTTAAGGGAGGGGCATGTCCTCCCTTAATCAGGTTTGTTTTGTTTTTTTTGCTAAACGATTTTACTAAACGATCATTTAATGAGGAAACGAACGAATTTTTGAAAGATTGAAAAAAACTAACAAAATGGGTTGTTCACACACGATGAACGAACAAAATGAAAAAAATGAACGAGCCCATCTCTAAATATATTGGATGTGTGTAATGTGTGTGAAGAATAAAAATCTCTAAAGTT
>NW_019401877.1:0-314 GCF_000591075.1 Eurytemora carolleeae
CTGCACTGAAGTAAATTTTATAATAATTGTTTGTTATAAAAACGACGTATTGATTTTTTTCGTAAAAATATTTAGGGGAATGGGTTTTGTAAATAATAAAACACCATTTCATGATACAGGGGGGAATAGGAAATAAAAATGTATAAAAAACTTTAATTTAAAAAATTTGATAAATTGTAAAATGGCTGAGGCCCATCAGATGTTCAATAAAGGTATTTCCTAATCAGATATTTCTTTTCTTTTATTTATTTATGTGTTGACATGAAATATTTTTACTTTAGCTAAACCTAGTTTTTTAAGGGATTAGTTATCAA
>NW_019401878.1:0-314 GCF_000591075.1 Eurytemora carolleeae
TTATTTTAAAATAGGTTCTTTTAATATATATATGATCATTCCAGTTTCCAGTTTATTATGTTAGTTGAGTTGTATTTTACAGAAAATCTACGTTTTTCCCTGAATCCTACCTGTTGTAGCATCGTAATCTCATCATCTGAATCATCATCATCTGAATCATCATTATCTGAATCAACGGGATCTAGAATAAAAATTCTTATTTCATGCAACTTAAAAAGCTATGCCAAATTAATAATTAAACTTTCAAAAGTTCCTCTTTAGTGTGGTCACCTTGCTGTTCACTGCTTTCCTCTTTAGTGTGGTCACCTTGCTGT
>NW_019401879.1:0-314 GCF_000591075.1 Eurytemora carolleeae
AACGAATGACTTACTGATGCATCTATTCTTGTTTACAAATTCCGCGCAGAGAGGACTATGGTTTCAATATGCGCAACTGCAATTAACTTTCCTTTCCTTATAACCTTGGAACAATCTATGATTTTGTTGTTTTCCTTGCCCTTCATAAATAAATTTGACTGACTGGTTTGGCGAAGAAAAAACAAGTGTACAATTGTTGCAGAAAATATATTTGCAAAAAACCTGAATTAATTCACTAATCAGTACACGGCGTACAGTTAAATCTAAATTGTGAACTTTTCTGATAAAAGCTTCACGGATTTTTAATGCCACAT
>NW_019401880.1:0-314 GCF_000591075.1 Eurytemora carolleeae
AGTATTTTTAGACTAAAATAAAATTATGTTTAATTATCAATTTGGACCAAGAGCAGAGGGTTACAAAAATTTTTATTTAAAACATTTGCAGTTTAATTATTTTGTTTCGTGTTACATAATTGTGTGTGAAATAGCTAGCAGGGAGTGTGTTGTGTGTTTGGGTGAGAGGGGTGGGGTGTGAGAAGCACATACGGTGCGCGCATTGTCTTGAGAGATGAAGAGTGAGTGCGCGCAATAATTTGAAATAAATGAATAATGAGAAATTTATTCATTCATTCATTGACCATCCTATTCATGCAGGACCCAGTGGGGAA
>NW_019401881.1:0-354 GCF_000591075.1 Eurytemora carolleeae
TATCTATCTATCTATCTCTCTATCTATCTATCTATCTATCTATCTATCTATTTATCTATCTATCTTGAGCTCATATTTTTATCAATGAAAAGTGCTGTTTCACCAAAACAGAGTTTTAAAGATAAAGATTCATCAACTTTTAAATCTCGTTTAACATCATTCGTCGATAAAAATGTCAAAACTGTCAGATTTCACACGTTTTTCAATTTTCATTTTAATTTTATGCTTTCAGGCTGGGGTTCATAGGAACATTATTTTTGAAGCGAGTTGTCTATATTTATTAATTTTATAGAGAAGTTTAAATTTAAATGATTGTTGAATTTGGGCTCAATTTGCAATTAACCCTCTAAAATC
>NW_019401882.1:0-313 GCF_000591075.1 Eurytemora carolleeae
GAAACATTTCCTTATCAATACAGGAATACAATAAATATTCCCATAATGTGGGCCAATGTAGTAAAAGCCTTTTTTACGAATTAACATCTGTTTTAAGCTTCATCTTACCTCCGAACACCATTGCTGATGTTGCTCCCATAACCCCGAAGAAGGGAGAGTAGATTGGTGCAGCTGCGTCGTCAGACATATTGAATATAATGTTAGTTCAGTCTGAAAATATGTTACGTTAGTCTAAAAAAATGTTAGGTTAGAGACGAGGTGTGTAGACAAAGTGTGTGATTGAAGTCAGATGAGAGGGAGGTTACTATTCAAC
>NW_019401883.1:0-314 GCF_000591075.1 Eurytemora carolleeae
CCCTCAGAATAATTGTTAATTATATAGGAAACAGGGTTAAGTTTCAAAAATATTTCTTTGTGACATTCTTCTTTAAGAAGAATGTCATATTATTTCCTTGTTACATATAATATTCTCAGCTAATTAAAATTTAGCATTATTCAAAATTTGTAATCAATTAATTATTGATTATTTACTTAATGCAATGCTTTGAAGTAAATGATCAAATTAATTTATAGTTGAAAATATTAACATACAGGGTGTCCCACGAAACATGACAGTGCAGCAGGACGACTTGAATGTCGTCTTGATTTTTGATATAATTTGCTGCGTTT
>NW_019401884.1:0-313 GCF_000591075.1 Eurytemora carolleeae
ATCTTCCCCACTGTGCAGTGTGCTTGAACTAGATAGAAGGAGAGTTTAAGTTATATCTTCCCCACTGTGCAGTGTGCATGAACTGGACTGAAGGAGAGTTTAAGTTATATCTTCCCCATTGTGCAGTGTGCATGAACTGGACTGAAGGATAGTTTAAGTTATATCTTTCCCACTGTGCAGTGTGCTTGAACTAGATAGAAGGATAGTTTAAGTTATATCTGTGGCGGCTATGAAAGTCGTCTTTCATTTGAAGAACCTCTCGCGGCAAGGATGAAGGAAGTGGGAGTTTCCAGACAGCCACAAGATATTTATT
>NW_019401885.1:0-610 GCF_000591075.1 Eurytemora carolleeae
ATAGATAGATAGATAGATAGATAGATAGATAGATAGATAGATAGATAGATAGATAGATAGATAGATATTTAGATAGATGGATAGATATAAATATGATATATGAAACTGAAAGATAGACTAATGTACAAAGGTTCTCATAAAACTATGGACTAAGAAGACGACTGCAAGACTCACATTATGATTCTAAATAGTCCACTGAACATGAAAAAATTGTGCAGTGCACACAGACCTATGTTTCACTTAATAAGTTTATTTTCAGCAGCCATAATTTTAAAACTAGTTGCTTTACATAAACATCAATACGTAAACAAGATTGCTGACATGTCGTCTTCCTATTTCACAGTTTGACTTCCAAGGCGTTTTGCGTCCATCTTTGATTTAAACTTTTAAGTTTTATCGATTTTTTTTCGTGGATTTTGTAAAATCTTATTTTTTTTCCTTAGGACCATATGAAGTCCTGCAAAAAATCCGTTTATCTGTTTTGACGTTTATCAAACAAAAAGACAAGCAAAGTATACAAACGGAAGAATTAGGATTTTTTTCATAATTTCTTTGTTTTTATTGGTCTTTAATAGTCATTAATAATTAGTAGACGGCCCACCCGTCAATT
>NW_019401886.1:0-313 GCF_000591075.1 Eurytemora carolleeae
GGGCACTATGTTGTTTCTTTTTCCATAACATTCTTATAGTAACTGAATATATTCTTAGCGACCATGATGATGATCAAGAATGTTCTGATGATGACGAAGGTATCGACGAAAATCCAATTTCTGATGAACAAGATGAAGATCAGAATGATCTTGTAGGACGCAAGATGAGTTCAGACGAGGTGAGGGTTAATCCGTTTTCTTATATGTAAAATATGTTGTAGTTACCATGTAAATAACTGAAGTACTGACGCTCGTCATTCTTTTATCCAAAAATATTACTCAGAATTTTGTTAATGTTACAAATTTCTATAAA
>NW_019401887.1:0-313 GCF_000591075.1 Eurytemora carolleeae
CTTGATTGTAAAATATGTCCTTCGGAAACAACTCTGCAACATTAATAATCCCTCCGTTGTTTGGGCCAACATACATCTTACCAACGTGCTTCAGGGATTTCAGGCTCATCATTCCTCCCAGCTGCCAGACATCTTGAGGTGAGACGGATTATTTTTTAAGCTTATTGTTTAACCCTCTTACGTTTTTTGTGTTAGAATCCTCATGAAGCCTGCCAGAGTGGTGCTATGGAAACTTCTCAACACGGAAACGTCTCAACACGGAAATGCCTCAAAAAAAAGTGGAAACCCCTCAAAAACCGGTTTTTTTGAGACG
>NW_019401888.1:0-313 GCF_000591075.1 Eurytemora carolleeae
AGGCGACCAAAGCTAAGTCCAGTATTTGAACAAATGCTTCCTAAATCAAAGCCACACATAAAACATGTCAAATTTACTAATTTCAGTTCGCCAAGTTTAGGGTTTCTCAGGCTTCGGGGGGTTTAACTTTACACGTCTTAAACCCTCTCTAAACTGAAGTATCAGTGCTATACATATAAACTGCTCTGAACCCTCCAGAAGACCGTTGTAGATTTACTCCTGGTTTATTGACATTGAAGGCATGGGAAGTTTTTACTCATTTTTAAACAACTTGAAATTATGTCAAACGGTCGCCACCCCCTCCCATTTTCCT
>NW_019401889.1:0-313 GCF_000591075.1 Eurytemora carolleeae
CTAATATTATTATTATTTTCCTCTCACAAACTGCAGTACACTTTTTTGTGGCTGTACAGCTGTACAACAAGAGCCATGTTTGGTATACGTCAAAACAGCAGACTTTTATAACATTTATCGACGATCAGTACCGCCCAGATGTAAAAATATACATTTTTAATTAAGTTTTAACTCTTATTGATTGCATTTTTAATCAATTTTCAAAATTCAAAGAATACTTTAGTATTATAAAATGATCTCTCTCGGTCAAAAGTTTAAATATCCCTGCGTGGGGCCCCCCGGCCTGATGCTCCCTTAAGATATGAACCCCATA
>NW_019401890.1:0-312 GCF_000591075.1 Eurytemora carolleeae
TCAAAAATTGTGTTTTGTAATCCTCAATTGTTATAAAATACAAAACATATTTTTCAAAATAATATTCAAAAAATATTTGATAAATCTGTTTAGCATAGCTGGGTATACGGCTGGACCAAATTATATATATATATATATGTTATCCATAGCTGGGTATACGACTGGACCAGAACATAATTCGTTTAGCTTGCTTGCATTTCATGTATGACGCTGCCTACAAAAATTGTAGTTTTAAAAGACAAAATAAATAAATATTGAAATCCCAGGTTGTGAAGATATGTAATTTTAAATTGCAGAGAATACCTATTATCA
>NW_019401891.1:0-312 GCF_000591075.1 Eurytemora carolleeae
CCCCTTTTACATATTATACATACTTAGGGTAGGCTATTCATGTTTTACACGGATACAGGGGGATACAGAATACATTAGTAGACTTGGATGCAGGGGGGCACAGAATACATGAGAAGACCTTGGATACAGTGGGATACAAAACACATTAATAAACTTTGGTATATATACAGGGGGATGCAAAAAACATTGATAAACCTTGATATTTTCACAGGTGGCTACATAATACATTAATACACCTTGGTATATATACTGGATATTTAATACATTAATAAACTTTGGTATAGATACAGGGGGATACACTAAGAGAATACA
>NW_019401892.1:0-312 GCF_000591075.1 Eurytemora carolleeae
GGTAGGAGGGTAGGAGGGTAGGAGGGTAGGAGGGTAGGAAAGCTGAAACGTTTGGGAGAAGGGGTGTACTTGTATTAGTTTTATAGTCTTTATAAAATTGGATGGAAATCTGATATCAGATAAAGGTTTATTTTAAAGAAAGTATTAGTTAGAGATGAAAATGAAGGGAGGTAAGGGCGGGGAGAAGGAAGGAAGTCGGAGAGATTTAGGGGGAGTGAGGGATTGGGAGACAGAAGGTAGGGAACGAAAAAGAACAGCGAGGGAGAGGGATGGAGGGAGAGAGAGGAGTGCATTATAAAATGGGAAAAGAGG
>NW_019401893.1:0-312 GCF_000591075.1 Eurytemora carolleeae
TGGGGCCGTGTGAGGTCCAAAAGTAAATTTGCGCCAGATCGGTTCGGTCGTTTTGGCATTTATCGGTTACAAACAAACAAACAGACACCAAGACAAGCAAAGTTTATATAAAACACTGATAACTTGAAATTTATGAAATATGAAAATGTTAAATATTATTTGAAAGTTTTGAAGGTTCCATACATATTTATTGGCATAGAATTTAAATACAAGATATATTCATGTTGCCATGCATTATATAAATAAAAGTGATGATAAATATGATCCTGCTTCATTTCATAACAAACCCTCCTAACCTGCCCACTCCCCCCT
>NW_019401894.1:0-311 GCF_000591075.1 Eurytemora carolleeae
CGCCCCTCCCTCCTCCTGAATTCTGATCATCTGTCCCAATCTTGAAGATAAAAACCTAGTTCCTCCTCCGGACAAAATTTCATTCATCCTTCCCATTCTATTCACGTCTCAAGAATGTTTTTAGTTTAAGGTGTAAAATTTTGTCATTTTTGGACGCTGTGCTATGTATTTTGTCCACCTTAGAACAATGGTCTCCCAGAGTGCAAGGAAAGGGGCTCAAACAGGTTTCTACATTTTTTCTTTGGAAAACAAATACTTGGTTTTAATTCTAATAAAGGGGCGATTATAAATTTTAAAGTTTTTTTTACCCC
>NW_019401895.1:0-311 GCF_000591075.1 Eurytemora carolleeae
CCATCTCCCAACACTTTAGGTTAAGATTTAGAATGACATTCCTACGCGTACATAAATTCCAATTTTTCAAGAAAACCCTTGCTTAAAAGATATTTTCCTTTAAAGGACAAATCTAATAAACATAATATATACATACATACACATATGTTTGAAACATTGAAAATTAAAAATTCTAACATTTTTCCAACAATATAATAGCACTTTTTTATTTAAGTAATGAAGTTATCGAATCAAACCTTAAAAAGACAATTTACCAAAAACATTCCCGAGAAAATGTAAGAAAATACTTTTATAAATTAATTCTTTAAATA
>NW_019401896.1:0-312 GCF_000591075.1 Eurytemora carolleeae
TGTTGTTCAAGATGAGCTGGAGGAACAAGTTGTTGTTCGTGTGCTGGATTGTGATACTATTTCACAAGTCAAGGCTAAGGTAAGAGGGGCATGTCGGATTCACAATGGTACCCTTTATATTGTGATATTTTGATACTGTAATAATAATAATAATAACGTTTATTGCTAAATATCTTTTAAATTTACAAAATTGTCAGAAAATAAAAAAAAAACATGCATATGTAAATGTACAATATTGTTACAAATAATATTTTCTTCTATTTAGTATAGCAAAAGGATATAGCTAGCATAGCTGTTTGAATGCTATATCCT
>NW_019401897.1:0-310 GCF_000591075.1 Eurytemora carolleeae
CATTTTTATATACATTTGTATATTTAACTTGAATATTTTCAGAATGTCAACTGTTGTTTAAATGTCTAAGCGTAAACGAGACCGGATAGGGTATTACCAGGCCAGGAGGGAGGTGTTAAGGGAAGCAGGTAGCGCAATGTCTTGGTTAATATATTCCTCCGTAACCGTAAGAGCGCTTTAAAGATATATATTTTAGTTCTCAAATTTTATAAGATATGTTTCTTTATGTACATAAATATTTTTTTACTTAAATACAAGATTTTCGATATTTCTTCGATAGGTCCATGGCCATTGCAAAAATATCAGGATT
>NW_019401898.1:0-310 GCF_000591075.1 Eurytemora carolleeae
ACAATATATAAATGCACTAAAAATTGACTGCTTTATAACAGGAAAGGAAAGGATAGGAATGAAGAGGGAATTTCCAGAGCACAGGTTAGTTCCTAGGAAGGAATTATAAGTAATGATACTTTAAGGGCGGAATCTCCATTTATAGCATGTCTGTTTCACAACGATCACCTTTTGTCTGTTACTGGATAATGGAGATACCATAGTTTTTAAAGTTGAAAAATGACTATTTTAAAGGACTCTCTTGATATGGAGGGCCCCTTTCGGTGCATATTTACTTTTTTATACCTTTAATAATACATATTAGATATTA
>NW_019401899.1:0-310 GCF_000591075.1 Eurytemora carolleeae
CCAAAAATCGTATACTAGGACAGACCCAGTTTTTTAAACCCAGCTAACATAAAGATTATTTCTGTAAAATCAGGCGCGTACAGGGGGGAGTAGTCCTCTTGCCCCTCTGGGAGGTCCAGGGGGGCCCTGCCCCCCCCTGGGAAATCCAAACTTAAAAGAAAATTACGTTAAATAAATAACACCTGGCAACAAGGGCGTACGAGAGCATCCAAATATTTTATGTGTTTGATGTATTTTTACGGTATTAATTAACGTTTTGAACAAAACTATTTCAGGGGGGCCAAAAACAGTCAGAGGCCGGGAGAGACAA
>NW_019401900.1:0-310 GCF_000591075.1 Eurytemora carolleeae
TTAGAGAAGTATAAACATGGATGAAAATTGTCAAGAATTTAATAAAGTAAATATAAAAAACTAAGAATGTTTATTTCTTAGACAATGCATTGCTTTTTGGTTTTCTCAAAACCTATTTTTTTTGTCATAGTTAACAAAGAAATTTCCAATTTAAAACTTTGAAAACTTTTTTTTTTGTTCACATGTCCTAATTTTGTGTGATTATAGATTTTTTCATTTTTATGTAACTTTTGATAAAAATTACGGGAATTCTTTACAAATTTGAAAATCATAAAATACTAATTATTGAACTCGAAATAACATTTAGTGC
>NW_019401901.1:0-310 GCF_000591075.1 Eurytemora carolleeae
GGTCCTACTCCTAGCAGAACAATAAAGTTGAATGAATCAAAAAAAAAACATAATTGCAAACTAGTTCTTAAGTCTTTCTAAATCCACAATTTGGAAAGCTTATTTTATGTTTATAATTAACGATCAGGAATAAATAGGTTTTAGTTTCATAGAATCAATTATCTAATATAGCATTAATTATCTTAATAGGTAATTATCTTAATTGTTTATCTAAACAGAATAATTTCAACGATTTCCCGATATACTTATACTGTACTCACTGTACAGCAATCATGGATCTTCGCTGCGACAAACAATACTAACACTAAGC
>NW_019401902.1:0-309 GCF_000591075.1 Eurytemora carolleeae
AATTGGTTATTACTCCTCGGCTTAATTTTTGACTATGTCTAAAGAATGAAGTACATGTACTGTGTTAAGAATTAAAAACTAAATGAGAAAATTTCACTTCAGAAAATTTAATTAGCTTTTTTATTTCAACTCTGAAAACAATATTGTGTTGTCGGAATTTGAACTGATATTTCTTTTATTTTGCTTCGATTCACTTTACCTTTACAACATGTGCCTGATAAATCAGTTTGGTATCAACATTTTTTGCATTTAAAGTGTTAAACAGGATCAATTTTCAAATAGAATATTGTAGATATCGGACATTCTTGA
>NW_019401903.1:0-309 GCF_000591075.1 Eurytemora carolleeae
GTTGAATATGTGAAATTCAATGGAAAGTGATCTTCATTTTTAAAAGGTAAAAATTCTAGGGGTTCGGGGCACCTCCCCCTTTACCCTTGCCCTTTGCCCCCTCCCTTGGGCACCCCCTAATAAAACCCCACAACTGTAATGTATTGATGAGAGATATTTTTTTAAAATTTGGATTAAAACTTTATACAAATATTTCTAAAAATTTAATATTTTCTACTGATATTTCTACTCAACTGAATTTCAATAATTTTCTAAACAGACTAAATATCTAATATTTTCTACAGATATTTCTACTAGACTGAATTTCTA
>NW_019401904.1:0-308 GCF_000591075.1 Eurytemora carolleeae
AGGAGAATCAAGGTTATACACCTAAACAAACTCAAATTAAACATCCTCAAGCTGGCCTCTAGGTTGAGGAGAATCAAGGTTATACACCAAAACAAACTCAAATTAAACATCCTCAAGCTGGCCTCTGGGTTGAGGAGAATCAAGGTTATACACCTAAACAAACTCAAATTAAACAATCTCAAGCTGGACTCTAAGTTGAGGAGAATCAAATTAAACATCCTTAAGCTGGCCTCTAGGTTGAGGAGAATCAAGGTTATACACCTAAACAAACTCAAATTAAACATCCTCAAGCTGGCCTCTAGGTTGAG
>NW_019401905.1:0-308 GCF_000591075.1 Eurytemora carolleeae
GGCCATGGGGAATGAGTCCTGCGGTTCTTTGTCTATTTAGATGTTTGTACTTTCTGGAGTTTGTATCGTCAAAAGCTTTGTTTCCGTAGTTTGTTTTTCAGGAGCTTGGAAAATACATAACAAACATTTTTTAACTTACTGTTTCTAACATATTTCCATAGAGGTAAAGATATGTATAAAAAACATTGTATGTAAAAATATGAATACAAAGAGTACTTTTTCATGCTTGAACAATACAGCCGAGTACCTAGTATCATATATCAAAGAATCATAGAATATTAACAATAGACGTACCCACGACCTAATCT
>NW_019401906.1:0-309 GCF_000591075.1 Eurytemora carolleeae
CAACAAGTCGTCCCTCGATCATGTTTACTTAAACAGACCTTGTATATCTTTAACCATGTGTTTTGAAATGTCACAATAAAGTAAACATTAGCTTTCATGCAAAGTAAATAAATATTGAAATTTTTAACCTTTACTGTTATCTCTCCTAGCCACCTTTGTCGGAGCAATGTATGACATACAATTAATATTAGCTTAGTGTGTACTTGATGCTACATATCCAATTCTTTATCGATCTAGGAGACAGAGAGAGAGGGAGTTAAAGCGTAACTACAACCAAATTCTTTACTCAACCAAATCTTAGTTAAAGGG
>NW_019401907.1:0-308 GCF_000591075.1 Eurytemora carolleeae
TCTATCTATCTATAAAAAACATCCGGTTTCTGTCCGTCACAGTAAAAACTTTGCATAGATTCCGATATTCAGGGTGTATCTTTCAATCCAATATAGTTATCTGTCTATCTATCTAAATTGTTTTATCTAATCTATTTATGAATATGTAGTTGTTTACTTCATGTTTAACTTTCTTTATTTCTCTTTTCTTATTAGATTCTTTCCTTGGTAGGTATTTGACTAAGCTCATAAAACAATTTTATTTTTTTTCAAACAATTATTTTCGAAAAAATGAAGAAAAAAAAATGACTGTCAACTAAAGAAGGGGG
>NW_019401908.1:0-308 GCF_000591075.1 Eurytemora carolleeae
TTTCTTGCAAAAAATGATAAGTTTTTCGAGTATTAAGGGTTTATTTTGGCGTTAAAGATTGGAGATAATCTTATTTGATATGGGACGCTCTGTATTTGTATCTTTGTAAATAATAATTGTGAGAAAAACCGACTCGTCGAATATTAGATCAAATGAGTAGTTGTATTGATTCATTTTTCTTTCATATATAATAGTAGTGTTATGTACTATACTGTGCTGTACTGTACTGTACTATACTGTGCTGTTCTATACTGTGATGTACTATACTTCACAGTACTGTGCTTTACTGTATTGTACTGTACTGTATT
>NW_019401909.1:0-308 GCF_000591075.1 Eurytemora carolleeae
TGGGGGGTTTAGAGAAAATATGTTAGGGATGAAGGGTAAAATGTTAAAATTGTTGAGTTTTATGAGCATATACATGATAAAATGGATTAACAGAAAATCTAATTTTCCGAGCGCCCCTGAATCCGAAATAAGACGACATTTGGGAGCGTTTCAAGCGATATCACAGCGTTCAACAATTTACTATTGGGAGTTCCACTCATTCCACAGGGAATTCCTATCATGGTGGTTCTCAGTTTGCAGGTTATAATTCAATTCCACGAAATACTTGGCATGTACAGCAGGAAGGAAATCTAAATAAAATAATATTA
>NW_019401910.1:0-308 GCF_000591075.1 Eurytemora carolleeae
GGGGGTCACACAAAGGCTGGTATGTGCTCGCACTGATTCTCTATACTATTTCATACACTATTGATTATATACTATCCATTACAAAACCAGAAAAGATTTTAAAATCCACAATTTTTCATTCGAAGATTCCAACGCCAGGACGCTTTTGGAAAACGAGAGCTGGGTTCAAATAAAACCAAATTTTGATAAAGAATTTCTAAACGATTGCGGGCAATTCCATCAGTATTGTTTGTTGACACTGTTTATCCAGCTGGTGATGTATATGTATATTATTGTTATTGTGTACTGCAAACTAAAGGTGCCGAACA
>NW_019401911.1:0-313 GCF_000591075.1 Eurytemora carolleeae
CTACCAAAATTTGGTAGGTACTCCATGCTTCATAACATCCGATGTTTAAAATTCGGTAGGTACTCCATGCTTCATAACATCCGATGTTTAAAATTTGGTAGGTACTCCATGCTTCATAACATCCGATGTTTAAAATTCGGTAGGTACTCCGTGCTTCATAACATCCGATGTTTAAAATTCAGTGATGGTGATGGACCAAACCTTTGCAGAGTAAAAATGTAGATGTTAGTTCCACATTTATTGAAAATATATTTCGGTCTGGGTTGACCCTCGTCAGTTCTAACGATATAATAACCATCAAAATCGGTAAAAA
>NW_019401912.1:0-307 GCF_000591075.1 Eurytemora carolleeae
AGGAAACAGGATCAAGATACAGGATACAGGATACAAGATACAGGATACAAGATACAGGATACAGGATGCAGAACACAGGATACAGGATGCAGGATACAGCATACAGTTTATATGTATATTTATGAAGCGGCAACTTCCCATAAGGTTTGGATAGACTTTCTGAGGCGCCACAGGCTGCAATAGGGGCCGAGTGCGGTGGCCAGGTTGGGCTAGGGGGCTGCAGCTAAAAAGGCTTGGGGAGGCTAAGCGGTGCGGCTAGGACAGTCTTGTTAACTTGCCACTAGGGAAAATACACTTGAAAAGTTGC
>NW_019401913.1:0-317 GCF_000591075.1 Eurytemora carolleeae
TTTTGAAATTAGGTATTACAATGCTAATTCATAACAAAGACGATATCGAATTCGTCACTGAATTCCCATGTTTTTTGGGACACCCTGTACATTATTAACAATTTACAACTAATAATAATACTATTATAGCAGCATCATTATTCATTTTGGAGTTTGTATTCTCCTCATACATAATTAATATCTTAATAGACAATACTGATTTAATCACAGATTACAGAGATAGGACCATAAAGAAAGTTGTTCTGTTGGATTGCAATGCTCGATTCATAACGGTATCCTTTCAAACTTTGACTTGTTATCGAGGACAGAACTCAACG
>NW_019401914.1:0-306 GCF_000591075.1 Eurytemora carolleeae
TCCGAAAATCATTGCTAGGACGGACCCAGTATATACATAGATTGATGGATATGGAATGGAAAGGGAAATGATGGGATGGAAAGAACTTTGATGGGATTAGCTTAATTATATAAGAATTGATGGATAGGTATCGGAAATAGAAAGAGTGTTATGAATACGTTGGACATATTTTTTGTTATTTGTTATCAAATACAAGTGTTTTTTTATTTATTTATTAATATTTTTACAAAAGTTTTTCTCGTAGGAGTGTTCTGAGCCATTCTGAATATTTATAATAAGTTAATATTTTCATAAAAAATGTTCGGG
>NW_019401915.1:0-306 GCF_000591075.1 Eurytemora carolleeae
ACTTAAATTCGAAAGCCCGAGCCGTAAATAAGGCTCAACAACAGCTTAGACCCGAGTCGTATTTTCTTGAATTTTTTAAATCGCCGGCTCTGGTTTTCAAGTACCCCAGGAGAGATAGGGTTAATAGCATCGTTGTTTATATCGGGAATTGTCATCTTTGCATGGAGGATCACTTAAGTACCTTTAAGTGTAATAATTTATAAATATACTATCGGGTCTTTTGATATATCTGTAGAAGTGAGTTGCAAAGAAATGCACCAAATAAATCTGAGATTAGAATTATTCCTTTTTAATGCTGCTTGCAAC
>NW_019401916.1:0-308 GCF_000591075.1 Eurytemora carolleeae
GGGATATCAATTCATCCCTTGAAAAGTAAAAATAATTAAATCCTGATTGTATTCTTTTTAGATTCATTCGTGTGAGCTTTAATCAGTTCACTATGCCGAAAGCACGGCTGAACCAAATATTCAAACGGTAATCATTTTATATCAATTACCAACAAAAGAGAGTTAACTGATTTGTTAAAGTAGTTAAACTAAGAGTGCACTTTTTTAGAATAAAATAACATTCAATATCATACAGTGAAACCCTTAATAACGAATACATCGAAAGAATTCATCAAATGTCGTATTCTTCACTAACTGATAATGGAATG
>NW_019401917.1:0-306 GCF_000591075.1 Eurytemora carolleeae
AAATATTTTTAATGAATTAGCATTAAAAGTGAATATTTTAAGTACTCAAATTGAAAATGCTCATAAGATATGTAAAGTTATTGATAAGTTACTACTTTACACTATAAATGTCCGTGAAGGGGGAAAGGGGGCTCTTTGACTCAACAATTGATTAGGCAAATTTGTCCCCTATAGTTCACAATTAACACTGCTCCATATTATTCCTAAATCGTGAAGGTATATTAATGCATTCTACAAACTACATACCTCGAACTATCTTTATAATCGACCCTGAAAAAGGCCCCAAAAAAGCCTACAGTCAATGCT
>NW_019401918.1:0-307 GCF_000591075.1 Eurytemora carolleeae
TTGTTATGGAGAGCGTTGAGAGAAGGAAGCCTTACAATCCTATCCAGAGAAATACCACTCGGTACTTATAAGTTTCATTAGGTCTTTAGGGAATTTGCTAAGTAGCGAAACAATTATTATGGTAGGGTTTTTTTATTTTTTTTTCTAATTAGAAATCACTTTTTTCAGTTTGAATTTTTTTCTTCTGAATTTATTCTACCTGTAATATAAAACTATTAGTCCAAACTGTTCTATATAAAATTTATCCTACCTGTAGTATAAAACTGTTTCGCTACTTAGCGATTTCCCTAAAGACCTAATATATATA
>NW_019401919.1:0-306 GCF_000591075.1 Eurytemora carolleeae
GGGGTAAGGGCATGGGAGAGGGGGAGCTAGGCATAGGGTGGAGGGGGGAAAAACCTGAAGACAAGGGGCTGTATGGTAATAGTAGAGAAGGTTAGTATCCAACAAGATTAAAGGGAATCAATGTAATTGGTGGTTAAAGAGAATTAAACATTCCCTTGTAACCTTAGAGATGGACATCAGTCTATATCAGTAAACACCACTTTAGAGATGGACATCAGTATATATAGGTAAACAAAACTTTAGAGATGGACATCAGTCTATATGGGTAAACAACACTTTAGAGATGGACATCAGTCTATATAGGTA
>NW_019401920.1:0-305 GCF_000591075.1 Eurytemora carolleeae
GGAAGGGAAGGAAGGGCAAAAATTGATAATATTTATTCTATTAATTTCATTGATAAAATAACTGGTTGATTGTTGGTAAACAAGTGAATGTATAGTAAACAATACAATGTTTGCAGTACACTTGAATAAGAGTGTACACTACTTCCCATTGATTTACACACTATCAGGGAAAACTTGAGGAGCCTGGGGAATGTATAGACAGGGGTGGGGAAATTACAAGAGTTGAAGAGAGGGATTTGATGTGGTTGGAATTAGGGTACTTCAATATAAATCCCTGGTTTGAAAACTGTAAATTGGGACTTGAG
>NW_019401921.1:0-305 GCF_000591075.1 Eurytemora carolleeae
TCTATAGTATATTGTGTCTGGTTTGCTCAATATGATAAATTTGACAATATTTCACAATTTTACAATGTTGTGTTAAACTTTCAGGATGGATATATTCTTCTTAAACTATCCTAAACTGGTCCTTCCACCAAAAATTCGAATGTATATCATCCGAAGTTGTTCGATTAAAAAAAAATGTTAAATATATCTTAATTATTTTTCCCCTGGAATTTTCTAGGTTTAACAGGTCACTAACGTTCTAACATGTGGCGGCTATGAAAGTCGTCTTTCCTAGGAAGAACCTTTCGCGGCAGGGAGAAGAATAG
>NW_019401922.1:0-305 GCF_000591075.1 Eurytemora carolleeae
CACTTGAAAATATTTTCAAACATTTCTCCCGATCATCTGATCATCTGCTCTCTGCCGTATTCGATCAAATTATCAATTCATCCATATATTTATCCTTTCATGTGTATATTTATCTGAGTATATATATATGTATAATTTTCCGCCCGATTCATCTGTATTATATGAAAATAAGGTTGAAGAGCCTCCCCCCCCCTGCAGGGGGCTGATCATGTACCCCCCCCTCCCAGGTTAGCGGAGACCCTCTAAATAAATAACCGTTTGCCGACAACTATACAATACCTCGTCCATCCTTTTCTTTTGACGCC
>NW_019401923.1:0-305 GCF_000591075.1 Eurytemora carolleeae
ATACTAGGAATATACCAAAAAGGTTATCATAGTCTGTTGAATTGGTGTAAAATTATAGTTGGGTGACTTCAAATAAGATTGTTATTCTTGAAAGTACATCCTATAGGGGCGTTACTGGATTAACTCGAATATATCAGAATATTTCAGAAGGACTTTAATTAATCTTAGAATGATATAGATCGGTGTTTTGTTAAGATCTGATGGAATCTTTAGTACTATACGCGAATTATTTTTATAATTTTAAATTTGTTTAGTCTTTAGTTAATGGAAGGGAAACTGGATTAATACATATAGAAAAATATTTA
>NW_019401924.1:0-305 GCF_000591075.1 Eurytemora carolleeae
CATTTAAATAAGATATGTAAGATTTAACACAATATAGTCTGATTAATATCAATAAATAACTGATTGATTGATTGATTGATTATCGTTTATTTCTTTATGCCTTGTAACTGGCATCTTAAATATTGACATACAATCTGAATTACTATTCCAATGATGCTAAAAAAAAAAATATAAATCACAATTGAGTTACTAGTCCGTACCCTAGAAACCAGGGACGTCGCGCGACCAGTCCCATTAGGTCGAGATAGGTCAGGTTAGTTCGGGTTACGTCAGATTACCAAATTGGTCGCAATATGACCAGTCCC
>NW_019401925.1:0-305 GCF_000591075.1 Eurytemora carolleeae
TTTCAAGGAACAAATACGTAATCAAGATTTTTATAAGATTAGTTTTATGAGTTCAAAGCTCAGAATTATAAAATAGACTTAGTTAGATGTTCACTAATATGGATTAGTGCCCCCCCTCTCCCCCTTTCCTCCCTCCCTCCCTCACTCCTTCCCCATTCGAATATAATACACCAATTATTTCTTCTGTCCTTTTGAGTCCCTCCCCCCCTTTCTAAAATAGCATTTTATAGATAGGACATATCATAGATAGAACATTTCATAGATAGGACATTTAATAGATAGGACATTTAATAGATAGGACATTT
>NW_019401926.1:0-305 GCF_000591075.1 Eurytemora carolleeae
GACAGAAGTAAACTTTTAACAGTTAAAGAATAATATCAAAATAAAAAAATACCTATAAAAGATCACAGCTTTTCCACGTTTTTATGAAAATTGTATTTAAATCTCGCACCTGGTGGGGCAAGTTATTTTTTTTGGATGGAAAATTGGGATCAGGTTCTCAGGAGCTGGGGTTGGTGGGGGAGTAAGAGGTATGAAGGGCAAGGGGTAAGGGAAGAGGGAAGGGGGTGGGGTGTAGGAGGTATTGGAGGGCACGAGGTTGGCAGGAGGGATGAAGGGGGTGTAAGAGGTATTGGAGGGGCAGAAAT
>NW_019401927.1:0-305 GCF_000591075.1 Eurytemora carolleeae
ATATATATTTGATGACTGTTTATTATTCTAGGACGAATTTGACGTCATCCGTGTTTAATCACAGAGTACGCTAGCCTAGCGACACTGTAATTTCACGGCTTTTGCCCTAGATAATCAGTCAAAAGTTTAAAGAGTATCTTTGTGAATCTGACATTGCCCTCTTAGGAGCATTAGAGGCTCTATATGAGACCATTGAAGATTTAATAAATCTAATTAATGTTAATATTAACATACAAATGTTAATGTTAATTAATATTAACACATAAAAAAACATCAATTGTTTAAAGTCAATGTTAATGTTAATG
>NW_019401928.1:0-306 GCF_000591075.1 Eurytemora carolleeae
GCAAAAGTTCGCAAAAATAAAATTTGCGCGAAAATAGCGCAAATTTTGCGCAAAAGATTTAGCCATTTCGTGGAAACCCTACTTGAAATCATTATCATTGGAAAATGCAAAAATACTAGAATATCAAATGCCAAATGATCGAAATCTTTAAATGATCGAAAAAATATACGCTAAACAGTTAGGACAACTATTGTACGCTAAACAGTTAGGACAACTATTTATTTGTTCAAAAATATCATAAAATTTTACAATAAAGTTAATCTTAAAGTTTAAGGTATTCTTAAACATATTTTTATGATAAAACGT
>NW_019401929.1:0-305 GCF_000591075.1 Eurytemora carolleeae
CCAACCCCCCGATATTGCGTGTTTGCTTTTTAATGGAAAACACATTAAATAAATTAAACTGGGAGAGCTTGATGGGATCATTCAGATTAATTCAAGGCACAAGAAGGATTGAAAAATAATTCAGGGAAGAGGTTAACACTGTGCCCCCTTGTGCTAAAAAGTTTTCCACACCTTGGTTAGATTGACTCAAAGCTCGGTTAATTGTTAAGTTTTTGTCCATTTACTTAGGTAATTAGATAATTACCAGGCAATAGGCAACAGCATCGATATGTAGGGAGGAGATAAGAGGGAGGGAGGGGAGGGGG
>NW_019401930.1:0-304 GCF_000591075.1 Eurytemora carolleeae
AAGAAAACGTGTAATTGTTATTTACCCCTTCAAGATGGGGAACAATCATAAACAATCAATTTCTCAGAGGTTTGAAAGTATTAAAAAATTCTATTTTTTATTACTTTCAAGGACTGTCAGCATAATTTCAAGTTTTACTCCATGCAAAGATGGGAATGCGCTAAATTCACATTGTGCCTTGAAGGCTTTATCTGATCAATAATGTGAACATTTATTAGGTTTAAAACTGCTTAATTGTGATAATTTCTCAGGGATTTCCTGCACTAAATGCACTAGTCGTTTTTGTAGAGAACCCACCATTATT
>NW_019401931.1:0-303 GCF_000591075.1 Eurytemora carolleeae
GAAAACAAAGTTTAAGAAAGTAAGAAAAGAAATATCAAACATATTAAAGTTTCATTACAGAGTCCAAATATTTTATGAGATCAAGTTAAACCAAAGTTAAACTCAATTCCTTCTTTGGAATTTTGTAATTTAACTTCTTAGATTTGTAATTATTGTAATTATTTTTACATTACATAGGATTTGGATTCCCATTATGTAGTATTTTAAAAACCTTTAAAAACTTTTTTTAAAATCTATTTCGGTCTTGAATAGTTCTATGAGGTCTAAACTTATGTATAGGTTTATCTTGAATTGAACTCTTGA
>NW_019401932.1:0-303 GCF_000591075.1 Eurytemora carolleeae
AAATTGAAATGTTACACAAATAAATGATTTGGCGAGTATTGGTTTAGAATTTGTTGTTATTGTTTTCCTGTGGAAATAAATTCATTTGCAATTGAGTTTGACATTGTTGGAAAATGCAATAATGAAATAACCAATATTTTTTTTTTTTTGAATCATTGTAGAGATGGTAAATTCATATGTAAACTTTTACTACTTAATGATAGAAATTGTGTTGAACTAGACAAGTGGAGCGAAATATAAGAATAGAAAAAAATTGATGTTTTTGTTAATAATATCTGGTTCAATTCATAAATTAAGATAACG
>NW_019401933.1:0-303 GCF_000591075.1 Eurytemora carolleeae
TTGCAGGTCTGAAATTTTATCAACATTAATATCTTAGTGTGTACAGCCTTGAATTGGGCATTGACTAGGGCTGGGCGTCGTGCTCAGGGAACAATAGTTCTTTCACAGGAAAAAAAACAAAATTATCAAGAACGACACCATTATTTGTAAAAAAAAGAACAAACACATAAAAGGTGTTCTTAAAAAATATTGTAACTATTTATAAAAGAAAAAGCGAGGATCAAACGTTGTTCCGGAATTACGGATCGTTACGGAATCCCGGAACGCTCCGGAAATTTCATCCCGGAACGCTCCGGAAATTTC
>NW_019401934.1:0-303 GCF_000591075.1 Eurytemora carolleeae
CACCCAAAAAAGGAAAAAGGAATTAAGGATTTTACAGACCTTTAATTATTATTCTTATTGAGGAAATATTTAAAAATAAAATGAATTTAAGTTTAATTTGCTCAGCATGTTTTAATATTTTCTGTAAGTGTCCTTTATGTATAACTGTTGGAAGGTTTTTTTAAAACTATTATTTGTAAGTTTTCTCCATTTCTCCTTTATCTATATTCTATACATTCTCTTTTATTCCTTTATTCTATATCTTTCAACCTTCCTCCATCATTTAGCCGTTAATTGCTCTCCTTTCAACCTTCTTTTCTCCTT
>NW_019401935.1:0-303 GCF_000591075.1 Eurytemora carolleeae
CTCCTGCACCACTCTCCGGCTTACAAAGATTATTAGACGAAGATATCAGCTTCGACATAAAAAAATGGAATTTAAGATTTGATTACATATTACAGGGTTAACCACAAAGGATGAAACTTTAAGTCTCGTGCTTTGTGGTTAACCCTGGTGATGACTTTAATAGTTATTTTTTTCCTGAAATGAGAAAACAAGATGTCGTCTTACAATTGATCTTTCCTAAAAAAGAACAAAATTATCATTTATTTTACCTTGTAAAATACTGCACCATGGTTTCAATTCAATTCAAATATATGGGGGTTTCAA
>NW_019401936.1:0-303 GCF_000591075.1 Eurytemora carolleeae
TTTATTCAAAATAATAAAATAAAACCTTTTTATTCAAAATAATAAAATAAAACCTATTTATTCAAAATAATAAAATAAAACCTTTTTATTCAAACAATAAAATAAAACCTATTTGTTCAAAATGGTTTAGATTCCTGTTAGTTTCACCACTAAAAAAAAGATTATTAAAGCTTTAAGATACTTTTTTGATGGACAAAACATTTTTTATATAACATAAAGTAGTTTACGCCATTTTCGACGAATTTTGTATTAGATTATTAACATATGACCAAAGAGGATGTACTTTGTAATAGTTAGTTTTAC
>NW_019401937.1:0-302 GCF_000591075.1 Eurytemora carolleeae
ACCCTCAACCCTCAACCCTCAAACCCTCATACAAATATGAAATAAGAAGACGAGACTTAAACAATTGATGATTAATTTACATAATTAGGACACAAAAATGTAAATTGGTGAGTTAAAAAATTAGGTCGCCGAAAATGTAAATTGTGATTTAAATAATTAGGACAACAAAAATGTAAGTTGGTGATTTAAATAATTAGGACACCACAGATGTAAATTGGTGATTTAAATAATTAGTACAACAAAAATGTAAGTTGGTGATTTACATAATTAGGACACCACAGATGTAAATTGGTGATTTAAAT
>NW_019401938.1:0-302 GCF_000591075.1 Eurytemora carolleeae
GTTTGGATGGAGCAGGCGGGTACATATGTCTATATGGAGGTGTGACTAGGTATGCATGTAAATGACTAGATTACAGGGTTAGATATCAAAGTTTATGTCGTGAATCATCGGGACTGGATGATTGACGGCCGCCATCTTGAATTATAAGTTTGGTTTGGAGAAGGTGTCAATACATATGTGAGATATTGTCAGCCGCAGGATATACAGATAGGTTGGTAAACAGATAGACAAATAGGAAAACATATAGAAATATATATATCTAGGTTGACATTTATATATCTAGGTATAGATAGATAGATATA
>NW_019401939.1:0-302 GCF_000591075.1 Eurytemora carolleeae
AGTAATACGACGAGCTCTAATTTATTAGCTATCATATAAACACGGTACAAACAGAATTACACTTATATGTAATTTTGGTTAAAAAAATTTGCAAAAAAGCGTAGCCCCTACCCCCCCCCCTGTCTTTTTACTGTGTAAAGTATTGGTAGTAGGAGAGTTTACGATGTTTTCTATTAGATAAGTGAAGTTTGCAAACATCCATATATATATTTATCTATGGGAAAATCTGTTTGTTTTATATGATACACGGGTGGAGAGGGGCTTAGTGGTGGTCTAAATTCAACATTACAATCCCTGGCTGT
>NW_019401940.1:0-302 GCF_000591075.1 Eurytemora carolleeae
CCCCCCTTCCTCCTCCACCCCCAACACTTAAAATCCCCAGGGATTCAGTGCTGAAAGAAAGTGTGGTGGTAGACTAATGTTTAAAGTGTTAGAATGATGGTTAAAGGGAGAGTGCAAAAATTTATGCTTTTCTTCAACTTTATTTTCTATTTATAAACTGTCAGTTTAAATGACAGTTTATTAAGAGGGTGCCATCACAATTAACATTGTGCCATGATTTGCACGCTCTCACGCACACAAAGTTAAAAAAGTGAATTTTAGTCATTTACTGAAAACATGTTTACATCTGATGGGGGAAAAGT
>NW_019401941.1:0-358 GCF_000591075.1 Eurytemora carolleeae
CTGGACCAATTTGCCTCAAATTTTCATTGGAGAACTCGGTAAAACCGCGGAAATTGTCTAAACATTTTTTGTTGAGTAAGTTGACTTTTATAGAGAAAGTTTAGTATCCAGACAACGCTGGGTTCCCTACGCTATTTTTGATTTTAATCTTGATGAGACTAAATTAATTAATTTACCTTGGGTCCTGTGCATCCCTGGAAGTCAATATAGATTGAAATATTAGAAACAAAGATGATGGATACAGAGTATACAACCAGATCAACTAAATTGCTCAAGTTCAAATACCGTATTCCCATCTAAACAATATCTTATAATAATAATAATAATAATAATAATAATAATAATAATAATAATAATA
>NW_019401942.1:0-355 GCF_000591075.1 Eurytemora carolleeae
TATTATTATTATCTTTGTATAGAAATGGTATGTTTAAAGAGATCATATTCCGCAAATACTAAAAACGAAGATATTCCAGTACGGGAAGTACACCCAATGAATTAACCTCTTCTAGGAAGATTATAGTGAGATGCATAAGACACACATATATTTGTATATATTGTAAATAAAGGTATATTACACATCACATCTATCTTAATTAGTTCGCTTATTCTATCCTTTCATTAAACATGAACATATAGATAGATAGATAGATAGATAGATAGATAGATGCAATTCTTCTAAATCTAACGCTCAGATCCGTGAACTAAACCTCTTTTTTGCCAAATTTTCGATTTATTTAACCATCTTCAGG
>NW_019401943.1:0-302 GCF_000591075.1 Eurytemora carolleeae
CCTCCCCTCATTAAAAACTTAAAAATTCAACCACCTTTGCCCCTCACACCAATCGGGACACTTCCCCTACAGTTGACCTCCCCCCCCTAGTCCAGCCAATCTATTTGAATCTAGTTCATCTATATCTCGCTGTAATGCTATTTATTAAATACGACTTTTACTAGATTGGTTCTTAATCCTGAAAACTAAAATAAGATTTCTTAAAAAAATGATTCCCATTCTTTGACCTCTGATAACCTCAACTCATTGCTGTCATATCTGATCAATATTGATATTAACGTATTTACAAAATGCATTACAGG
>NW_019401944.1:0-301 GCF_000591075.1 Eurytemora carolleeae
TCCTAGCCGCAGCGCACGGCCCCTCTCCATAGCCTTCAGTGCAACCTAACCTATTCTAAATTAATGCTTTAAATAATTTTTTTAAAATTTAATTTCTTTTTTTAGCGAGAGAAGACGACATTTAGTTAGATTTATGAGCCCGAATTTTTTAGGTATTTCTGTGGTGATGCGTGTCCATAGCACCTACCAGCTTACATGTTCTTCTTTATGCTCCTGAGGGATGAGGGATTTTTTAATATTTGCAATCATTGGATTTTGCAACTAGTAATAAATATTATATGAAGACTGCCATGGGGTCTGT
>NW_019401945.1:0-301 GCF_000591075.1 Eurytemora carolleeae
TACCTTCAAAGGATGAGACTTTATTCAGTTTATAAGTCCGACGTGTGTACTGTCCGACCTTTATAGCGTCCGACTTTTGTACTGGTACCACTGTAGCCCTTGCTGTGAATCATTTATTTAAAATTTAAAATGTATTTATTGCAAAACTTATTTCAGCTGAAATATTTATCTATCTATGAAAAGAAAAGGCCCAATTTTTCCTTATTTTTTTCCTGGGTAGTTTTTAATTAATCTATTTCTTTTGGGCATTATCTAGGATATTTTCAACTAAGAAAATGGCCTAATCAAGAGTATTGGGCGA
>NW_019401946.1:0-301 GCF_000591075.1 Eurytemora carolleeae
TCATTTAATGCAATTATACATAAGTCTTTGTCAGGGGTATAAAATGTTCAGCTAATTGGGTTTAACCCTTCCTCTAATCAGAGTGCAAGGGTAGTCTGGATAAAATTAAATTAAAGTTCTCAAAAAAGATAATGCTACACCATTTTTTTCAAAAAATTACTTTTTACTGGACGATTTAAAAAAAAAATCAAAATTAATTACAGGTGTAATGCACTAAAAAACATACCCCCGGTCTATATGTATTACAATATGTTTACGTATTCAAATCACACATCTAAGAAAACCTTAAGTAGGCCTTAAA
>NW_019401947.1:0-302 GCF_000591075.1 Eurytemora carolleeae
GGATCCGCAAGATTTTGGCTTCCTGGATCCGGATCCGGATCCGTTCGCATCAAAATTAAATGGATCCGAATTTGGCATGCAAGTCTTTAAATATGGAGTCAGTTGAAATTCCGTGGACAGTGACAGTGCCTTTAATTACTTAGTTCTTGTGATCTCCTGAAGACAAAGGGCTCAATGGGTTCGTGGCGTGAACTGTATCGATTATAGAGGGAGCCTGGGGAAGACGAACTTGAATATTTCCTGCCACCATCGTCTAAAACATTGCCGTCTTATTATTCTGCTAAAAAGAAAAAATAGTTTTA
>NW_019401948.1:0-300 GCF_000591075.1 Eurytemora carolleeae
AGTGCTTTGTGTCAAATTAGTGAATTACTGCATTTTAAAAGGTGAAGACGACCTTTAAGGACATTGTTAGATAAGTTTATAAATGTTCCTTGGATCTAGGAGGGGGGGTGGTTAAGAAACTCTAGGAGGTTAGGTTAAACCTGATTTTTTTTCACTTTTTTTTACGTTTTATAGTATTTAGAACATATTTAACAAAAAATTTATAACCAAAATTTTTTTTGGACTTGTACTTTTTTTGGGTCCTATCCTAACCTAAACATATCCGGAGCCGACTTGGAGCCAGCCATTTTTGAGTAGTTT
>NW_019401949.1:0-300 GCF_000591075.1 Eurytemora carolleeae
GTATTATTTTCGAGCCTTTATAACCGACGTAAAGGTAGGAAACTATGTAATTAAAGAAATATATACCAGAGGACTGGACTCACGCGGAACATTGAATGAATGAGATTAACAACACAGAAGGTCTAAGTTTAGTTTCAGGAACAATCATGATAAATACGATATAATAATACATTAAAGGGACTGTAGCCGATATTTCAAGCCACTCTTTATTCATAGAGTGGCATATCTGATTCACAACGGTACCCTTTGAACCTTTGTCTTAGCAATATAGAATATATATGTTTTATTATTTTTTTTTTT
>NW_019401950.1:0-300 GCF_000591075.1 Eurytemora carolleeae
AAGTTTAACTCACCTGCTGTATATGAATTTAGAGAATGCTTCAAAGACTAGAAAACTGGAAAGACCATAGCTAATACTAAAAACAAAAATACAATTAGCAAAGATATAAATTATTAAACAATATAAAAACGTTTTTTAAAACGAGCACTGCGCACATGACCATTGCACATATTGTGTCCCCCCCAAGTATCCCATTTATAGCTTCGTTTAAAAGATCTAAGTTGACTTAAAAAGGAAAACTTTTGTTTCAAGGCAAAGCTTAATTCCTAAGCTAGGAATATTATTAAACATTAAACAATT
>NW_019401951.1:0-300 GCF_000591075.1 Eurytemora carolleeae
AATATCTATAGCAGCAGCATGTCCAAATAAAAGATAAAGCAAAGACGACAATTTGTCAAGAGATACCCGTGAGAAAACGCAATGGGTCAACTATACATATTGGCACTAGACGGGCTGGTACGAGTAAACACTAGACCAGCATCCTTGCACTGGTTCGGATCATTTGACGATTTGTCTCATGTGTGTACACAGAACAGAAACCCCGACATTGTGTACGAAGTATCGAACTTATCTAATAGAAAATACTATTTTCGTTCAAAATCACGAACATATTGTAAGAGTTGTTCCAACTTTGCCCTT
>NW_019401952.1:0-300 GCF_000591075.1 Eurytemora carolleeae
TCGATCAAGATGTTTACATTTCGCATCTTTAATGCGAATTTAGAAACTCCTACCCCCTCTAATGCAGTGAAGCAACCCTCTGGAGAGGAAAAGGTTTTTGATGTTTGTCAAGGAACAGTCGTAGAGAAGCAAGATGTGCTTAATAAGATTGTTCCTGAAACAATTGAAGATAGCATTTATCTTTCGCAACAGTTATCGTTCAATAGACGTGCTGTTACTGTACTTTATGATACTGGTGCTAGTGCCTCGGCTGTTCAGGGAGACTTTGCATGTGAAGCAGGTTTCAAAATTGTAGATAGC
>NW_019401953.1:0-299 GCF_000591075.1 Eurytemora carolleeae
AAAGCGTAGGTAAACATGAAAAAATGAAAACAATGTTAAAGGTTTTCCCTCACTGTTTTTTGATACTTTTCTTTCTTAGATTAATTCATTTTCCGCAATAAATTTTTTTTCATCTATTTCGATCTCAAAACAACGGTAGGCAAATGTAAAAGATGTGATTTAGGTGTTAAAATGTATGAATGAATATTTGATAAGATTAACAAATTATTAAATGAAAATGAAAAGGATAGATTAACCTACCAGGGTTGCCTCCACCCCAACCGTAATCAATGTGGGGCGGATAATTACTTCCTGTCATT
>NW_019401954.1:0-300 GCF_000591075.1 Eurytemora carolleeae
TTTATACTTTAACCTTTTTAACAATTTGCTAAAAAAATATAAAGCATAGTATTTAGTTTATATTTTTGTTTACCTCGTTTTTATTATTCTGTTGTTTTTGGTTTTTACATTGTTAGTACAGTGTACAGTGTAACAATGTGTATATTATTTTTTGTAGAGTGTACACTGCCCTGGTGTCTATATATATCTATCTAACTATAACTATCTAACTATCTAACTATCTATCTATCTATCTAATGATCTAGTCATCTAACCCCGGGTACTGTTCATGACGATATAATTATCTTTTAAACACGAGGG
>NW_019401955.1:0-298 GCF_000591075.1 Eurytemora carolleeae
CAAAGGGATGTGTGATAGGAGTGGAGGGGAAGGGGGGAGGGGGTGCACGAGTAGTGAGCTTATGTCCATATTTGTGTTTAAGCAATTATTAGATAGTCTCCCAAATATTCAATACATTCATTCAATCTCAACAAATACAGAGAGAACCACAACTCAGCGGAATATCTCACATTTAAAGTAAGATATTTCAGCTACGCTTCGCTTCTATGTAAATCTATTTATATGCATACTGTATACTGTATACTGTATACTGTCTAGCTGTATATCTGTATATATGTATATATGTATATATGTATAT
>NW_019401956.1:0-298 GCF_000591075.1 Eurytemora carolleeae
CACGTTTTCCTGAATCCATGTATTCCATGGGCAGGGGCATAGTGGAGGTTTAGCTTGGGAGGGTGAACTGTTCGCGTGCGAAGCGCACCGAAATTATTTTTGTGTGTGTATTTGACTGTGGACCCTCCTAACGGTTGATGTGCAGGCGTGCAACTAGGGGGGGGCAGGCCCCCCCTAGCCTGATTAAGGGGGGGCATGCCCCTCCCTTAAGAAGTCTTGCCCCCCCCTGTAGATAATTGAACGTTAGTTTATTGTGCTTATAGTTCAATCCATATAGCACTTAATACACCATATACAC
>NW_019401957.1:0-298 GCF_000591075.1 Eurytemora carolleeae
AAATACGAATTTTTATTCCTATATTTTTGACTGATGAATTCTGTTCGATAAAATACATAGTCTAAGTTTGAAATATAAAAATTTTACGTGGACAGGTAACAAAGTTATTGGGATTAGAAAATTTGAGGTTTTGGCGAGAAGTTTCAATTTTGCAGAACAAATCGTGCTAAACTTTTACAAAAAAATAAAAGAGTTAATACAATACATGACAAGTTATAACGTACGCTTAAATTTTACTATGATGTGCCAATTTGAGAAGACGTTGCCAATTTGAGAAGATGTTGCCAATTTTTTTTTT
>NW_019401958.1:0-297 GCF_000591075.1 Eurytemora carolleeae
TGAGGAATGAAGGGTGAGGTTGGTG
Organism: Eurytemora carolleeae; assembly: GCF_000591075.1. Lineage (NCBI taxonomy): Eukaryota > Metazoa > Arthropoda > Copepoda > Calanoida > Temoridae > Eurytemora > Eurytemora carolleeae. The sequence continues at coordinate 26 of NW_019401958.1, forward strand.
GTTATTAGCGTTATTGAAATCAGTCTGGAAAGTTTGAAACTAAAATTGTCTCGAAATTATACAAATCTGAATCAAATCATATTCAACCCGAACATTACTTGGATTCTAAACCAAACCAAATTCATCCCTACCTCCCTGTAATTCTCCAATAGACCCCCTACCTCCCTGTAATCCTCCATTACACCTCCTGCCTCCCTGTAATCCTCCAATACGCCCCCTACCTTCCTGTAATCCTCCAATTCACCCCCTTCCTTCCTGTAGTCCTCCAATAC
>NW_019401959.1:0-296 GCF_000591075.1 Eurytemora carolleeae
TCTTGGACCTCTGCTCCATATATTATTCATCTGGATAAAATTGTTCCTCATCTAAATCTAGTAGAGAAATCTAAGCTGATACTTTCTGGGATCAGGACCAGTGCTGAGTTCGCTAAGTTTAACCAAGATGCAGGGCAGCTTCTCCATGCACAGAAAGGTGATGTGTCCAGTATGGTGATTCCTAAGAAACAATCAGAACTCTGTGAAGTGGTTTATGATTTGGTGGACAGGGATTATGTTACTTGTGATATGATGAGTCCAACCATGATGAAACGACTTAAGGAGATAGAAACAGA
>NW_019401960.1:0-324 GCF_000591075.1 Eurytemora carolleeae
CTTATTATTATCATTACTATTATTATTATTATTATTATTATTATTATTATTATCATTATTATTATTATAAATGAATGTGAAGACCCATTACTTTGCATTTCTCATTGTGCTAAAAATTCCTCAGATATATTTTTTATTTATGTAAAGCAAATCTAACTAAGATCTGAATTACATATTAACAATTTTGTGCAAAATATTGTTTTAACTTTTTTAAGTTTCTCTTTTTAAATATCAGCTGTTTTGTGACTTTTAAAAATAGTTTGATGACTTCTATAAAATGTGAATCAGATCAGATAACTTTTGCGTAAAAATCAGACCCGTAGC
>NW_019401961.1:0-295 GCF_000591075.1 Eurytemora carolleeae
GCCAGAGGATATCAATGGGGGGACTGACACGATATAATAACAAGTATAATTGGATTCCCTTGGTGTATTTATACTCTACACCATTCCAGGAAAACCAATTAATAATCTAATATTCTTTTAGAAATATTCCACCATCTTGAAATTCTTTTTCAGAAAGCCTTTAGGTTCATGCTTCAATTCAAAACCAGGGTTTAACCCAGATTAAATAACAGTTTTCAAATCTGTTTTCAACCAAGTGTATCTAGAATTTTCTAGAAATTGTTTGCGGCATTCAGGCAACCTTGTAAAAATAGTA
>NW_019401962.1:0-293 GCF_000591075.1 Eurytemora carolleeae
TTTCTTGTAGTTAAACGAAAGTAGCCTTATTAAGAAAAACCAGAAGGCGGTGTACTAGAAGTAAAATTAGTCTGTTTTATTTATACTATTATGTGAGATGATTATTCTCCAGGATGAAGATGGTGTTGTTTGTCTTGATGATGATGATGATGAGGAGGTTGTTTGTCTAGGAGAGGAGGAGGAGATTGCTGATAAACTTGTTCAGGTAAATAAATGATGATGTTATTAAAGATGAAAATGATGATAGTGTAAAAATGATAATGATTGTTTGATAACAATGAGTATGATGATAA
>NW_019401963.1:0-292 GCF_000591075.1 Eurytemora carolleeae
TACTAGAATATAGATAATATATTTACTCTAGATACTAGAATATAGGTAATATACGTACTCTAATATACATACTCTAGATACTAGAATATAGATAATATACATACTTTAGATACTAGAATATAGATAATATACATACTGTAGATGCTATAGAATATGGATAATATATAAACTTTTTATGTATAGCTAGATGGACAAATGTTTTTTTCATATTTGATAATTAAAATCGTCTTTGATCAAACCTTAAACTTAAAAGTTAATTATTTCCTAATCTAAAAACGAAAATTCACATTTT
>NW_019401964.1:0-292 GCF_000591075.1 Eurytemora carolleeae
TGCAAGTTACAATTGTGGGATACGAAGACAACTTTTGACCTCCAGCTCTTATTTTAATGTAGTCCAATTAACAAAAAGGAATTTTGAGAGTTGTATTGTACAAACTGTACAAAAGTTCTTTTTATTTAATGACTGGATTTTCTAGCTACGATTTGCTTTAAGACAAAATCAAAGACAAATGTTACATGCATGTTGTCTTTTAATCAACAGCTTTGTGGGTCACAAATGTTTATTTTCCGGAAGATAATGTTTATTGAAAAACTTTACGAAAACATCTGTTTATGATATTGTG
>NW_019401965.1:0-302 GCF_000591075.1 Eurytemora carolleeae
AACAAAATGGCCGTTTTACACTTTTTCTAGTAAATTCCTCTCTATATATTCTATTCTCTATGATTTTTAACTAGAAAAAGTATAAACAATATCTTTTCTGAAAATAATTTAATTGTTTCCAAAAATCGATTTCCATTTTCTTATATTCTCTTTTTCAGTATTTATCTTTTCTATTTTTTTTCATTTTAAACTAAATGATTCAAATTTTCTTAAAATGTTTGGATGATAAATGAAAGGGTGTGTTTCTAAGTAAAAAATTCTAAGAAAAGTGCTTTTTCTAAATTGAAATAGTTATGTTAATA
>NW_019401966.1:0-293 GCF_000591075.1 Eurytemora carolleeae
GGGGGTGCAAATTCGTCATTGCACCCCTCTTTCAGAAGAAAGGGGGGTGCACCTGCACCCTTTCACCCCCCCCCTGGCTACGGGCCTGCAATTTACTAGTTTCATATCCATTTCTTGCAGAGGAGGACCAACCCGTCCTAAACATATCAACACAGTATATCTTCCTCCCAATTTACTAGTTTCATATCTTTTTCTTGCAGAGGAGGACCAACCCGTCCTAAACATATCAACACAGTATATCTTCCTCCCAATTTACTAGTTTCATATCCATTTCTTGCAGAGGAGGACCAACC
>NW_019401967.1:0-292 GCF_000591075.1 Eurytemora carolleeae
TGATTTATCAGGAAAATGTAAACTCTGCATCGAACTAATTTTACTTCCTTGCCACAAATGACGTCACAAAATCAACTTAGTGGCAACTTATCTCTAAATTAGTGCGGTTTGGAAGTAATGTAGCAGGGAGATGAATGTTTGATCTTTTCCTGCGACGAGAAGGGGGGAAGACCCCGTGTTCCACCCCCTCAGTTAAGTTTAAATCCTAACGGATTTATATAGAAAGTTTACTTTATTCTATTTATAGAAAAAAGCCAAGCCAATTTATATAAATCCGTTAGAAGGAGTATGC
>NW_019401968.1:0-291 GCF_000591075.1 Eurytemora carolleeae
CAATTCAATTACTTTAGGTTTATGTTCTAGTACTGTGGAACATATAATATCTCATAAACAAAATTAAAAATCAAATATCTATCTATAAACCAACATATAAAATTGGATTAAAAATCTGTATAAAAGATTTAAAAAAGGCAGCTCTTGAATTAGAGCGTAATAACTTTATATTTTGAGTAAATATTAATTTATGAGAGTGTATGTGTGTTTGTGACGGAACAGCATATATCTAGTTGATGGATGGAGTGTGAACGTGAATATTTTAATCAAAGTTAATCAAAATATAATCAG
>NW_019401969.1:0-291 GCF_000591075.1 Eurytemora carolleeae
AAAAACATTTCACTTTTTTATAGCCTTCCCTTGTTTTCTAGGTGTTTCAGTCTGGTATTTGAAATATATTATTGTAAATATTTTCTCAGACAAAAGTGTTGAAGCCCTGGAGAGTCTCAAATCCTGCCCAGAAGCTATCAGGAACACATCAATCAATCAATTAAATGCTAATTTCGATGAGTTTATGTTGTCACACCTATTATTTAGATGGGAACTCCTATTAAGCCATAACATTTACTGCTGCAATCATGTTTTCACCTGAAAGGTACTGTCGACCTTATATTTAAAACA
>NW_019401970.1:0-290 GCF_000591075.1 Eurytemora carolleeae
ATCTGACTATTATCATAGATTCTTAATACTTCTGCCTCTTTTTTGAAATTAAAGAAAAACCTATAATTGTGTCCATTACAGTTTTAAATTGAAAATAACGGTTTATTTTATCTAGTGACAAAGTGTAAAGCGGTAGAATGGTTGTCAAACATATATCTTTTTTTCTATTCAAATGAAACGTAAAACCAAAAAGAATCTTTCTACGATAAATAAATGTATGAAGGGAATTGTTTGCTAGTTCTAACGACCCAATCCAACCTTCCTTTTATTTCAAAGCAAAGAACAGATAT
>NW_019401971.1:0-291 GCF_000591075.1 Eurytemora carolleeae
TTTATTTTGAGTTGAAATTGTCCATCCTTGAATCTTATTTTCATCTTGTTCTGGTTCCTGCAGTCTGATCCTTAAATAGTTAAAGGTTTTACAACAGTCGACCAGAAAAGTTTAAATGTTCAGTCATTTTGCAGGGCTTATGGCAGTTCATAAATCTTCACCCTCGCTAAAAATCGCCATGTCGTTGATACTCAATACTCATGGTCAACAAGATAATGCTTATAGTGATGCTCTTGCTCATGCTCACGCTCACTCTCATGTTGTTGCTCAAGCTGATGAATATAATTATGT
>NW_019401972.1:0-289 GCF_000591075.1 Eurytemora carolleeae
TGTTCTGAGAGAAATAGAAAATTTTAATAAAGTTACATTTCTCTTGGAAAAATGTTTTTTTTTTCAAATAATATATTGGATCATTTCTAACCTTTCAGTGGCGTATCCAGGAATTTGTCTAGGGGGGGGGGGGGATAAACCTGTTTGACATTCCGACATTCCAGTTAATCTTAGTTTTGTATTTTCATATTTCAAGAGAGGAGTCTTAGCCCACCTATACGCCTCTGCAGCTTTTATATTCAATTTTATGAAAAGTAGGAGATGAAAAAAAGTATTTTTTATCTTTTTT
>NW_019401973.1:0-290 GCF_000591075.1 Eurytemora carolleeae
ATCTTTATTTACAAAAAACGTGTACTGCAGTATCTGGTCGGAATATAAACATAATCAGCCTGACTATATTTACAATAAACGCGTACTGCAGTATCTGGTTGGAATATAAACATAATCAGCCTGACTATATTTACAATAAACGTGTACTGCAGTATCTGGTCGGAATACAAACATAATCAGCCGGACTATATTTATCAATAAACGTGTACTGCAGTATCTGGTTGGAATATAAACATAATCAGCCTGACTATATTTACAATAAACGTGTACTGCAGTATCTGGTTGGAATA
>NW_019401974.1:0-288 GCF_000591075.1 Eurytemora carolleeae
TCCCAACACTGTCTGTAAAGAATACCTATAATTTGAGGAGAAAACGGCGCTGATAATCAGCTCATGAATATGTATCCCCCAAGATGTCAAGGTTTCCATAATAATTGATATTCAATTCTAAAATCACTTTATCTTGACTTAGTTCAATCCTGGCGCGAACCAATCTGTCAAGGAGGTGGGGGTATATCTCCCCCGACCAATGAATATTCATAACAACTCAATTTACGGGAACTCTTAGCTCGCTTAGTGGTAACCAGTATTACAAATACGCGGTGTGTAGAGATGAGC
>NW_019401975.1:0-288 GCF_000591075.1 Eurytemora carolleeae
GTGAGAGTTATTTGACCTGAAATATACAAATAAATAGTGAGACCAGGCATGGGCGTGCGTGATATTGAATACAGCTTTCTGCTTAAAAAATCTAGTTTAAAAATAGACAATGGAATATTTAATTTTAGAATGAGTTTTAAATCCTTTGTTTACAAAGTATTTAATCTGATATATTAAAGAATCTGGCAAATTTCGATGTTTTTTCATACGCTTAATTGGTGAAATTGTTATCGAAAGTCAAAGCTCCGGAGCGGGTACAGGGGGGCGGGGGAACATTCGCCCCCCCCC
>NW_019401976.1:0-288 GCF_000591075.1 Eurytemora carolleeae
GAAATCGCGATTTGATTTTTATTTAAAGAAAAATTTCATCCTTGATTTTTTTGCACAAAAAATATTTTGATATGATATTTTGATTTTGAGTTTGAGGGACAGATTTGAAGAGTTAGGTTAATCAAGGGAATCTCCAATTTTCAGATTCATAATGGTACATTCCTTATTCATCAAAAAATGTCCAAATTTTTAGTTTTTAAGTGATTTTTGGATGTATGCAGTATAGAAAATATAAGAAATCAAGAGTGTTTGATATAACGACAATAGTTTCCTTTTAATTCATCCAAT
>NW_019401977.1:0-287 GCF_000591075.1 Eurytemora carolleeae
GGGAAGGTAAATATAACTTACAAGTAAATAATATCTAACTTTTCTAAATATTCTCTCAAATTCTAGATTAACGGGGAAATAGTTTAGTTATTTACACACCTAGAAATTCCTTTATTCCACCCCCTTTATTCATAATAATACTACTTCCCACCCCCCTCTCTCCTCCTTCTTTCTTAATGATATTTAACCCTCTCCCCCTTTTTGCAAAGATTTAAATATTTACCTCCCCCCATTCTTCAGATGTAATTGTTTCTGTAGAAAAAAATATCATTTGATTTGATTCCTAG
>NW_019401978.1:0-287 GCF_000591075.1 Eurytemora carolleeae
TCTCAAATAAAGAGCACTAGATTAGAGATTAGAGAGAGAAAAATATATATATATATACACGTGCAAAAATACATATATAAATAAATATATACCTGTTATAGCTAAAAGAGTTCAAAGTGTAACTTGGCGTCACAACACCTAGCTAAATGTGTAACTATGCGTCAAAACACCTAACTAAATGCGTAACTCCTTGATGGTGTGCGTATAGTACCACCCAGTCTAATGAACACAAATGATAATGGGTTTGCCCAAAATTACCCAGCCAATCTCAATCATTTTATTCTTCG
>NW_019401979.1:0-287 GCF_000591075.1 Eurytemora carolleeae
TCCAATTTTTTTTCTTGCTTTTTCTTCTTTTATTAGTCCATGACCCCCTATTCTAATTATTTCTTCATTGAATACATTTTACTCGCTTTCCCTTTTTCAACTTTAATTATTCCAACTAACAACAAATGTCAGTATGCTCATTATAATACTCATAAAATCATTACCCCCCCTCCTCCCTCTTTGATTTTGACTTGCACCACACTAGCTTAACAGTTCGGTCCTTGTCCCAGCAAGCTGTTATTTTCGATCCCAATTTGACCAATTAAGCATAAATTTGACCAATTAAG
>NW_019401980.1:0-294 GCF_000591075.1 Eurytemora carolleeae
GAAGTCTTACAATCCTATCCAGAGAAATACCACTCGGTACTTATAAGTTTCATTAGGTCTTTAGGGAATTCGCTAAGTAGCGAAACACACCTATTGTAAACACACTCAAGGAAGTGTTTTACAATTGCGTTGAAAAACTTTTGTGTTTTGAAGCCTAAGGTGTTTTGAAAATTAGGCTAAATGTTTTCAGGTGTTTTGCGCGGAAACGTCATGTGTGTGTGTCTGTACCAAAAGAGTGTGTGTCAGTTTACTGTACCAAAGGTTTGTACTGTAGGTTTATACAGTACGTAAGAA
>NW_019401981.1:0-287 GCF_000591075.1 Eurytemora carolleeae
CTCATGGTATCCAGCCCGTCCTACTCATGGTATCCAACCCGTCCTCCTGATGGTATCTTAACTGTCCTATTCCTAGCAATCAAACCCGTCCTACTAATAGTAATACAACAAATCCTACTCCCAATAATCCAACCCGTCCTACCCCTGGTAATCCAACCCGTCCTACTAATAGTAATACAATCTTACTCCCAGTAATCCAACCCGTCCTACTAATAGTAATACAATCTTACTCCCAGTAATCCAACCCGTTCTACCCCTGTTAATCCAACCCGTCCTACTAATAGTAA
>NW_019401982.1:0-286 GCF_000591075.1 Eurytemora carolleeae
CCTGAAAATCTGCACGCTTAAAGGGACTATAAATGTAATTTTGTGGCTAAAAAACATTATTAATCAGATAAAGGTTTTCAATTGTACCGTAGTGAATCGGGCATTGCCATCTATAAATTGAAATTGAAATTACGCAACCAGTTCATTTGACTGTAATACGAGACTTCTAGATCTGCGCGCACAATTCTGCTCGTGTGCGTGCGTATCTAACCGTGTCTGTTTACCATATAAGCCAGGAATGACACTCATAAATTTTCCAAATCATCCATATTTGTAATCTCTACTA
>NW_019401983.1:0-286 GCF_000591075.1 Eurytemora carolleeae
ACTAACCCTATATTATGTCACTTTACCTCAGACGATTCTTTAAAAAAAAAGGAATAAAAATAAGTTTTTATTTAAATCACAACAATTTCACTTTATGATTCCTTTATTAGTATTTAATATGAAATATACACTTTTTGATCATTTCTCAGAATTTTGTAAATTTTGTCTTTCAGATTTTGCATATTTAATCCTATAGTAAATAAATCTTTAAGACATAAATTAATGATTCTTTCATTTGAACAAAATTTAAAACTTTCTAAACTGATCGTTAAAGATGGCTCTGAAG
>NW_019401984.1:0-285 GCF_000591075.1 Eurytemora carolleeae
GGGGTATAATAAGGTGTAAACAAGTGGGGTGGGAAATAGAAAAGTTAAGACGAGTCCGTTGAGAGTTTTCAAGCTGGAATTTCATAACTTATTAAACGGTGGAATATTTGTATATTTTTCGGCTTATTTGTAAATTGGTCTTTTTTTAGGATAATTATATCTTACATGCAATTAAAGTTGACAATTGCATAATTTTAGGTTCAACAAAACTTAAATATGTTTATAATTAAATAAATTAATTGTGCAAACATTTCTTAAAAGTTTTAAAATAGCCAATTTTTTTAA
>NW_019401985.1:0-284 GCF_000591075.1 Eurytemora carolleeae
TGAAGCTATTAAGAAGGTTTGATCTCAGACCAGCATAGGTTCCACTGTGAATTTTAAAGATCTTATCACTTTAATTTGCTGCACCCCCCCCCCTTGTCCTCTCCCATACCACCCTTTCCCCACTCTTTCTCTTCTGTTGTATTGGTTTCTAATGATAATGATTTTCCCCCTTGTTCAATCAAAATGTCTTCTTTAAAAACGAATCAAATTGAGATTGATCACTCAGCAGTTTGGCCAAAATAAAAATATCAAGAAACCCTGAGACGGAAGTGTGTAAAGAATAC
>NW_019401986.1:0-288 GCF_000591075.1 Eurytemora carolleeae
GTATTAAAGCCCGGTTTTAGGCCTAAAAGGAGGGCTTTGGGTATGTAAGAAAAGTCAGAAAATTTCAACAGCCTCAGACCAATACTTTTTGAGTTCAGAGGTGTTCAAAATCTGGTTCTAAATATATACGGTTCTGATGATATGAGAATTAGAAAATTTTAGTTTGTGATAAAAACTCAATTCCTTTTAATATAATATTTAGTTTAGAAATTGTAACATTCAATCTAAATATTCAATAATAAACTAAAAAACAATGATTTATCGAGATAAAATCAAAGATTGATTCAT
>NW_019401987.1:0-283 GCF_000591075.1 Eurytemora carolleeae
AGAGTCAGGAAGATAGAGGTAACATTTGTCAATTGAAATATTTTCTTATTTCAATCTTGTATATTTTATTTAGCAAAGGAATCAGAGGAACAATATTTTGGGAGTATAACTACTACTGCGGAATAATTAACCCTGAAGAAGAAGATTCTAGTCAATAAATAAATATTTTATGATTTATAGATTTTAAAACTGTGATCACAGCGACGCTGAAGATTTCTGTTTTGTTTTGTTAAATAAAAGAAATTATTGTTTTTTATTGTTTGATTTACTTTTGATATCCACG
>NW_019401988.1:0-282 GCF_000591075.1 Eurytemora carolleeae
CTCGTGAACCCAAATGAAATCACTATTTTAACCTCCTGAATCACTATATAAAACTTGAATCACTAGGTAAAAGTTGAATCACTATGTAACCTCCTGAATCACTATTTAAAACTTGAATCACTATGTAAAACTTGAATCACTAGGTAAAACTTGAATCGCTATGAAAACTGAATCCCTAAACTCTCCTTATAATGTAACCTTTTACCTTGAGCATTTTAACTGCAACTGTTGTAAACTCTTCTCCTGGTATTAATCCAGGGGCTCTACCCTGAATATTCATTC
>NW_019401989.1:0-282 GCF_000591075.1 Eurytemora carolleeae
ATATAGAACAGCCATGAAACTACAACAATATTCATGAACATATATATTTTTATATTTTTACAATATATAGAACAGCCATGAAACTACAACAATATTCATGAAGATATATATTTTTATAGTTTTACAATATATAGAACAGCCATGAAACTACAACAATATTCATGAACATATATATTTTTATAGTTTAACAATATATAGAACAGCCATGAGGTTTGTGACTCCTCATCAGTACTCACAGAGCAGTAAAGCACACTTCACAATCAACACTAACGCTGTCAACCA
>NW_019401990.1:0-282 GCF_000591075.1 Eurytemora carolleeae
TAAATTATTTAAAACATTTAGAAGACAATTTAATGGTCGAGTGCTGCAGTGTAATAAAGGCTTGGGGTCGAGCGCTTAGGACCCATGCCCATGATAAATATGATATACATGAAGAAAAAATAGATAGGGGAGCAATGGCTTGAGGAGGGGGCATAAAAGACATTTTTGGAAGGTTTTTCAATTATAATTTCCAAATAAAAATAAGTACAAGTAGTCACAATGTCACAATTGACAATGATAAAAGAATAAATAATAAATATTAGCAGATAAACTGATAAGATG
>NW_019401991.1:0-282 GCF_000591075.1 Eurytemora carolleeae
AGACCTTGATTTCAAGTTTTTTCAAAATAATTATTAGTATTTATTATTTATTACTTTAGGGTAAGGTATTAGGTTAAGACAATTTCCTGGCCGAGCGGTGTGTGTTTGACTAGGACAGGCTAGGGGGCCAAGCACTAGCTGTGGCTATGACACGATATATTAATCTTTATTACTGTAATCTAAAATCTTTTCCGGCCAAAAATCATTCTTTTCAAATTGGAAAAAAGATTCTTTATTTTTCTATTTTTATGTTTCTTTTAAAATAAGCTTATTTTTTAAATA
>NW_019401992.1:0-279 GCF_000591075.1 Eurytemora carolleeae
CCCCCTGATATTTGAAATCCTTGTAATCGAGAAATCTAATAAATCTGGTGGAGTTGAAGTAAATTCTAAAAGACAGGGATCAGCTATAAAAATTCATATCTACTTGTTTTCGACTTTTTTTGCCGAAATCTTGCACAACTCTACTTTTTAGCTTTATTTTATAATCATTTGCTATTCTATAATAAGTTAATCTTTTTAAACTACTGAATATTTAGATTTTATAAATTCTTTCAAAAGCTTAAATAATATTATTTGAATATTCTAGAGAATTGTATCCCT
>NW_019401993.1:0-282 GCF_000591075.1 Eurytemora carolleeae
TAATTTTCTCATGAGAAGATAAAACATTAATCAAAGTTTAAAAAGTTGTAGAATGTATTCTTTACTCTCTCATACTCATAGTTTTCGTAATATTTCCTAAGGAATTGAGCATTTGTCACAAACTCAAATTTTCGAAAATTTTCCTATATCTTTGCCACCCTTGATATTTTAAACTTAGATAATTGGATCTTACAGAATTCATAATTTGAAATATCTTATTCTTTCAGAAATGCTTCTGATCTAACTGATATTACGAACACCATTTATAAATTATACCAATAA
>NW_019401994.1:0-288 GCF_000591075.1 Eurytemora carolleeae
AATAATAATAATAATAATACTACTAATAATAATAATAAACAGTAAACAAGGTTATTATTAATTGGTCTAGGCCCCAAAGCAACTGCTTGAATCTGCATGACTACCCTAGGATTTTATTGTTGTTTTATTTTTCATTGAAATGGGACAACTGCTGGCATTTTATAATATTACAACTAGTTACAGGGGTGTTTATTCCTCATCCTCATCCTCATCCTCATCCTCATCCTCATCCTCATCCTCATCCTCATCCTCATCCTCATCCTCATCCTCATCCTCATCCTCATCCTC
>NW_019401995.1:0-276 GCF_000591075.1 Eurytemora carolleeae
TATAAGAGGGAGGAGGGGTTGGGAGTTTTAAAAATATTAAAAATACACCAAAACCTTTTTAAAGTGACAGCATTCACAGTTTTTTTGTGATCCGTAATGTTTTTTTTTTTTCTTGGCAAATGATTAATTCTGTTTATTTCTCCATGGTTTTCCTGCAGTGAAAATGCGCTTGTCACTTATTTAGGGGAAAAAACTTATTTGAAAATAAGAAATTTTTAAAATTATAAATATATAATTCAAACTTGATCAGACTCATCAGACAAAGCTTTAAAGGGT
>NW_019401996.1:0-281 GCF_000591075.1 Eurytemora carolleeae
AAAAAAAATTGAAAAATAATAAATATTTGAAGAAGAAAAATTCAATTTAGTTTTAGCCAATGTCACCCCCAGGCTACTTATCAGTGTCCACAAAAAAATTGAGCCTATTCGGTCCAGCCGTATATGTATATATGTATATTCGGTCCAGCCGTATGTGTACATATGTATATTTGGTCCAGCCGTTTGGCCGGGCAGAGAGAACATATATACGAATGTCTTGTTTTATTATAGAGATATAATACATATTTTAGGCTTTATTAAGGAGGAGGGAGGGACAGGGA
>NW_019401997.1:0-276 GCF_000591075.1 Eurytemora carolleeae
ACCTGAAAACACGAGCAAGAGGTTTTATTTGGTTTTCTGTATTAAATAAATCTGTTAATGTTCAACTTTCTGATATGGTACAGAGAGAAATTCAAGTGTATGTAGGAGATCAATCATTGTAAGTAAAAGGACTGAAAAAATCACATGTTGTCGTGTTACAAGTCTTATATTTGTCAGTATACCTGTACACTAAACTTATACACGTGCACGGGAGGGTTAAGGGGCGGATTGTTGTTGGTGTAAGTGGGTGGGGGATGGGAGGGTGAAGAGGCGGAT
>NW_019401998.1:0-273 GCF_000591075.1 Eurytemora carolleeae
ACATTTGTTTAGGGGGGGGGGGGCACAATTTGAGCGCGTGAGCGTGCACAAAAATTTGTTTGAAAATATTGATACCTTGTTTATTAAATAATGTTCAGGTACACTAATTTTTAATTTTTTCAATGATGGGGGGTGGGGCATGTAGCCCCCTCTCAGCTCTCTCTGACTTAAATCTTCAGACTCGCCATCGGACCACCGAGGCGAGAGGTTCTCTTCTGGCAAGCTCCGAGCTCATCAGTAAGAATTATGTGAAATACGCGACTTCGGGGCCCG
>NW_019401999.1:0-274 GCF_000591075.1 Eurytemora carolleeae
AGGTACAATTCACAATGTTTGTAAATGAAAAGATTATCAATAAATCAATGCTAGGTCCATTCTCAAATGTATTTAAAGAGAAGAATTGTGACAAAACGGCCAGTCCCCCCTCCCCCTTTGACCCCTAAACCCCACCATGTGGCCTGCAATCAATTTGAAGTGGGGCATGCCCCCTTCTTTTACCTGCAACATGGTGTAGAAGATATCCTCATTGTTTAGTCTAAAAAGGGTTTAATTTTAAAAATAAATTTCTTTGTTTTGGGAACCAGTGTAT
>NW_019402000.1:0-272 GCF_000591075.1 Eurytemora carolleeae
ATACATATTTTTTATTAAATTATTGTTATTAATTGTTTAAGAGCTTGAATTTTCATTTTTATGACACAATTTAAATTTTTTCAATCTTTAATAACTCTCTTCTTTAATATCTTTTATTCCTTTTGTGACAGTATGAATAAATAGCTTACGTCAAGTTAACTAATCTTATAGTTTTAACCTTTTCTTACTCAGGTGTGGAACTAAAAGCTAATATACTTCAATTAGAGGGGGACTTGAATACTTCATTGGCAAAGACATATAAAAGAATTCAA
>NW_019402001.1:0-272 GCF_000591075.1 Eurytemora carolleeae
TTTTTTTATTTTAAACAAATTATGGAGAAAAAAAGACAGATAATTTATATGATTAAAGGCTACCAATACGTTTTGAAATAATGCGTGGTATAATAGATAAAGAAAAAATAGTTAAATTCTTAAAACCTTGTAAAGGTTGTAAAAAATGTAGAATTATATGACCATCAATGGATGAGACCTATATAGTGATATCTGTATATATAACTATTTTAAGTTTAAAGAGAATGGGAGAAATAAATGAAAAGGTTGTAAAAAAATGTATAATTATAAAA
>NW_019402002.1:0-272 GCF_000591075.1 Eurytemora carolleeae
AAAATGTGACCCAGTAATTTGACCCCGTAATGCCAAAACAGAATCTATTTTTTCATACAAAAATAACTGTTTCTTATTTTTTTAATTTTTAGTCCCTTGGTATACGGGAGTTTCCTGTTATGTTGCTAATCATAATGGCAGCTTATTTTAGGTAAATATTAAAATATATAGTTGTTGAAAGTTGTAGCATTAAACAGATCATATTCAACAATTACGCAACAAATCTGAAAACGATTATATCCCACAGGAGCCTGAGAATCTCGGGTTTGCTC
>NW_019402003.1:0-304 GCF_000591075.1 Eurytemora carolleeae
GTATTAATGTACTCTACTGCATATAATTTGTGAACATTTACATGATTTGTACACTTTGAACTCCCTTTCAGGCTGAAAGGGACTGAAAAAATTCTATTCTCTATGGTTATAGGAGGTCCTTATAGAATATATTGTTCCGTTATAGGAGGTCCTTATAGAACATATTTATTTGAAACATTTGCATTTTTTTTGTCACAAAAAAAATAGATAGTGAAACTATTATTCTAATACTTTCTACTTTTAAGACTTTTTAGTTTGATTAAACACTTAACCAAACCTAATCCAAATGGCTAACAACATATTT
>NW_019402004.1:0-278 GCF_000591075.1 Eurytemora carolleeae
TTATCCTCATTGTTACTGAGATATTGGATGAAAGTGTACTCTTGGGAACCGCGGGTATGCCACCCTGTTTGAAGGGGTCCCTATAAAAGTGTTTCTCTTGAATCCCAGACGGACAAGGATTATGTAATATATTTTATTCTTATTTTACAGTTGAAATAATTATTATGAATTAATATTACTCAATTGAAAATATTTGTTTCTTGTGATTCTTGAGCTAAATGGGTATCCAACATTTAGAGGTTTCTTCATAGAGAATAGAATATATAGAGAGGAATTTA
>NW_019402005.1:0-271 GCF_000591075.1 Eurytemora carolleeae
AAATACAAACGGAGAAGAGTCTTGACGAAGGGAAGAAAATGAAAAGACAAACGGTACAGAGGTTTGATAAAGAGAAGTCGGAACAAAGAAACAAGATTATCTAGAAGATGTAAAAGCTAAAAAACTGAAGAGAGACGAGTTTCATGACAAAGTGATGAAAGATGGAACGCCAACGTGTCCTAAAGGTGGAAAGGAGAAATGTCCTGAAAGAGAAGGGGAGAAATATCCTGATGATTTGAGTGAGTTCAATCCTAAACCTTTGCACTGTCTT
>NW_019402006.1:0-270 GCF_000591075.1 Eurytemora carolleeae
CTTTTAAAATTGAACGCAACAGGGAAAGATTAATCGTTTTTTAAGCTAATTTATAAAAAATAAATATTGTTGAATATTTGGAGGAATGGGGGAGGGGCTCCATAGTTAATATATTTACATAATACAAACATTAGAAATAATTGAAGAAAAAAAAACTCAATATCATTATAGAAAATGTATTTTGTTGTATTTCTATGTGACCTAAATATAACAGGCCTTATTCTATTCAAAGCAACATAGTTTAGTTTTGTTACACGAACGTATATCATA
>NW_019402007.1:0-269 GCF_000591075.1 Eurytemora carolleeae
TGTTCTCAAGAAAGTATATAATGAGCAGAGCGTAGAAAACGTTCTCACGGATCACTGCGCGCACAGCCTGGCTTTGCCGCGCTCATTTTCTTGAGAAAGAATGTAGATTGTTGAGGTGTATAGTGTAGTGCAACCCTAACCATATGAAAATATCCAAATATATTCTCAAGATAATAAAACACAAGCTTTGCATTCTCAGCTCTCACACTATTGGAATTTCCTTAAAAGGAGTTCCGTTGCTCCAGGAAGAATTAAGTAGAAGGGACGCA
>NW_019402008.1:0-268 GCF_000591075.1 Eurytemora carolleeae
GAGGAAAAGGGTAACGTAAAATGGGAAGATATAGCAGATCGAGAAATAAACAAAAGAAATGAAGAAATGCTAATGATCGAAGTGGAATGAAAAACAAAAGAGAAAAGGAACAAAGATGAAGTAGAATAAAAGAAAAAGGAAAAAGACAGAGTAAAGGTAAGAAATAGAAGAAAGATTTAAAAAAAGAGGTTAAAGGGGAAACAGAAAGAATGGTTGAAAAGAAAAAGAAAAAGGTTTCACAGGACATGACAAGGTTGGGATAGGGGAG
>NW_019402009.1:0-273 GCF_000591075.1 Eurytemora carolleeae
AGTTGATTTCTTTGCAAAAGATGCCACATACCTTTGTTGTGTATATTCGCTAACTTCGTTTGCTCTGGTCTCAGATGCTCTTACTCGGTCCTGTCCACGTCTATATATACAGAAAAATTAATAATAACAATATTAAAATGCAAAGAAACATAAAAATTTGCATTAACCTAAGGATAAGTATATATGAAGTATAATCTACCATGATGTGCAATTCTAATTCATTATCTGTATTAATAATATTATTATCTTAACTATTTGTATGTTGACCCAGCC
>NW_019402010.1:0-268 GCF_000591075.1 Eurytemora carolleeae
AAGAAAGCGCCTCCTAACGGACTAAACCCCATAGGTCTGGATCCAACCCGACTTAAGAACAATAAAACATTTAACATAATTTTATGGCCGATTCAACAATTTTCACCGAAATTCAAATTTTGCGTAACGATGCAACAAACAAATCACTGTAACTCAATACTTGCAGAAAATTATTTCTATTTTTAATAGATTTCCTAATTAGAATTAGCATAAAAGGAATTGACTTGAGTCTTTGCAACCAACACCAACCAAATATTAAATATATATA
>NW_019402011.1:0-785 GCF_000591075.1 Eurytemora carolleeae
TATCTATCTATCTATCTATCTATCTATCTATCTATCTATCTATCTATCTATCTATCTATCTATCTATCTATCTATCTATCTATGTTTTTATCTATCTATCTTATTATCTATCTATTTATCTATCTATCTATCTATCTATCTATCTATCTATCTATCTATCTATCTTAGGGCGGCCCTGTAAAAATTGTTCAGAGGTGCACTTTTTCTTCTGAATAGATATATATGAGACTAAGAAAAATCCAAAATATTTTTTATTTTTGACCATTTTTTCCGGTGCCGCCGGAAAAAAACGTGATCTTGGCCATTTTTGAACTTTATTGATTTTATTTCTTAAAACTTTTATAAAATCCAAAGTTTTTGACTGAGAATTTTAGTGATGCGCACTTGCACCTCACTAACATACCCTTAGAACTGAACCAAAAAAAAAAATTTTATTTTCATTTTCTATATTTTATACTTATTCTAAAATGTCATTACTTTTTGAAATCTCTTCAAAAATGGTCGATCAATGAACAGTCTAAAAACTCCTTTTTTTGAGTTTTTTGATAATTGTAATTTAGAACTTGTTCTTTTAAAAAAGGGGAAGCTAGGGAAGAATAGGGAAGGGAGAAAAAGAGAAGAAGGAAGATTGGAGAGAGAAAAAGGAAAAAGTAGGGGTAAGCAGGGAAGTGGAGCAGGGGAGAAGAAGGAAAGTGGGAAGAGTAGGGAAGGGGAGAAAGAAATAAGAAGGAGAGTAGAGTGGGAGGGAAGGGGCGAGATGGAGAAGAGAGAAGAAAGAAGGTGTG
>NW_019402012.1:0-268 GCF_000591075.1 Eurytemora carolleeae
TCTATCTGTTCTCTCTGTAAAGAAAGAATTGTTGAAAAAAATTTGTCCATAGACCCAAAGTGCAAATTAAACTTACAGACTACATGGCCTGTCACCTGCAGAGGATAGAATAATATTTATAAATTGAAATAATTTTACTGCTGAAAATTTTTTCTGTTATATCAAAGTTAATATAATGTAGAAACCTCAATTGCAAATTATCAATTTTCAAAGATAAATACATAAATTCTCTTGATCGTATAAACTGTTCAGGGTTCCATCTTGAATC
>NW_019402013.1:0-330 GCF_000591075.1 Eurytemora carolleeae
TTTTTCATTTTTCTTCCACGGGTAACGCCGCGCCCTTCAGCTAGTAATAATATGAACCTTTTGTTTAGATGACCTACAAACAAAAACAAGTTTACCTGCACTATTTCTGCTGGAATAAAAAAGGACACCTGAAAAAAATTACGCTTTTGCATGTGCTTACTTCATGTTATTTTTTTAAAAAATTAAAATGAAGCATTTAAGAAATTTTGAGTAAACCCCAATCTGAATCATGATAACACTAGTTATTCAATTCATAAACGATATAAATAAAAATCATTTTTATCATTATTATTATTATTATTATTATTATTATTATTATTATTATTATTA
>NW_019402014.1:0-268 GCF_000591075.1 Eurytemora carolleeae
TGAAAGCTCCCAAACATCTCGAAGATTCTAGTTTAAATTTTACAAACAGTATTTTCTATAGTTTTGGTTTCTGTTTTCGCGGTTTTTATCAAGTTCTAACTCACCAGCTTTTGGTTAAAGAACAAAAGAAGAGAAAGCTTGAGAATAGAAAATAAAGATGGACGCCAAAATAATATTCTTTTCTCGGGAGAGAATTGTCTCTTTTCTCAATACTTTTCTTTAGAAAACTAGAATTTAAAAAAACAAATTTTATTCAATAACAATGACA
>NW_019402015.1:0-266 GCF_000591075.1 Eurytemora carolleeae
TGCAGATTTCTTCACTTGTGAAAACAGCAATACAAAATTATCAATTTTCTGATGGAAATACCAGTTGTGAGTCGGACATACCCATCTATAAATACTGTTATATATGGTCCCGTGAAATGACATCAAACATCCCCTAAAATTCTGCTCATTCACCAAACCAAGTTTTCCTCTCTTGTCCTATCTTTGTAGTGTATGGTCTAATTAATGGCAATTCTAAGTCTTGGAAGATATCTGCTAAGTAACGTTAAGTACATTATCAATAATCT
>NW_019402016.1:0-264 GCF_000591075.1 Eurytemora carolleeae
GATATCTTGATTAATTGATTGACAAATATACTGATTAATTTGTTTATTGATCGATTTACGGAGTTTGAATTCAGTCTGTTATGTTTGAGAACTTGAAGGGACTATCATCGTAGTTTTTTATCCTCCATTAAAAAATGTCCCGCCTCCCTCCCCGAAAAAAAAATAGTACAGGGAGGCTCATTCAATTAATGAATAGAAAGACGAATATTGGACTCAATTTAGGACTTTAAATAGTTCAATGAACATGAAACATTGTGCTGTGTA
>NW_019402017.1:0-265 GCF_000591075.1 Eurytemora carolleeae
AGTCCGTCATTCTTGATTAGTACCAGTTTTAAAGGAAACTGATATGATGTAAATAAGACTGAATATACCTTTTAATAATAATATAAGTCGATATTGTGGGAAATCTTTTTGATTAATTTTGAAATGTTCATGTAAGGCATGTATTTAGGATTCCATCTAAACCATCTATACTGTAGTCAGGATGAACAATATTCTACCTGAACAAGTTTACTGCTGCAGCTGTAGTCAGGATGAACAATATTCTACCTGAACAAGTTTACTACTG
>NW_019402018.1:0-263 GCF_000591075.1 Eurytemora carolleeae
AACTAACCTTTTTTAACTGACAAAAAACAAAATGTTTGAACCATTAAAAAAGCTGACCTTCTTAACTCTGGGATTCATAGATAAAAAAATATAAAAATTTAAAAAAATTAAGTTGTACTTTTTGCAAGAATAAAACTTAAAGATTTTATTTTCATCATAATTGAATTTTTTTTTTGTAAACTATTCATCTAGACAAATAACCTTATATATATACTTTACACATACACATAATACATATTCACGGACATGACCCAACAAAAATA
>NW_019402019.1:0-264 GCF_000591075.1 Eurytemora carolleeae
TTTCTATTAGGAAAAATGTTGTAACATTTAGAATAAATCGATACATTAAGCGTTTTTTTATAAAAAGACTAGGCTATACAGTGTACACTGTATACAGTGTACGGTGTACAGTGCGCTGTACAAAAACGCGCGCCAGGAATTTTTTCGATTTCAACACAACCAAAATATTCAAAATATATATGTCTATCTATCTATCTTTCTAGTTTACTGCACTAGTTCGTGAGTAGTCCTTAATTAACAATTTCAATTCTTGGACTTTAGCCG
>NW_019402020.1:0-260 GCF_000591075.1 Eurytemora carolleeae
GTTATTAAAATCATGTTTATGAACTACAGGGTGAAGAAATAAAGCAGGGATTTACCAAACCAAATGCATCGGAAACATATGCTGATCTTAACCAAGTATTGTTTAAGACAAACATGTTTGAAATACCCAAATGAAATGCAGTTTTAAGGTTTGTTGTTAGACAATTCAAAGAAGTTTCTTTTAATTATAGTGGACAGGCCACTCCTTGTAGGATGATTAATGGTGGATTGTTGGGAGGTGATAAACATTTATTATGCGGG
>NW_019402021.1:0-264 GCF_000591075.1 Eurytemora carolleeae
AATTATATCCATGTGTTACATGTGAAATCTATATGTACAAAATTGATAGGAAATTACCGCTCTTTTGCAGACTAAAATTTTAAACTTTTTTGTTTACTAATGCCGTTGATAGTTTTATGTACTATATCATATTTGCTCAGGTCGTCTTTGTATTGCACCCGGACCCAATAATAGGGATGGTTCCTAGCTTGGCGGAGGGGGGGATAGATAAAACTCCTATTATTGAGGGTTAGGTTAGGTTAAGACTATTTCTGGGCCGAGCGC
>NW_019402022.1:0-257 GCF_000591075.1 Eurytemora carolleeae
TTAAAAGGAGGGGGGGGAGGAAGCCCACGGTAACATATTTCAGAATCTCAAGGGGGGGAAGGGGTGGCGGTCAGAGTCCCCTGTATACGCCTCTTTGACCAACTCTATCCTCTGACTCTAAACCAGTTTTAGTAGAGCTGTTACTCATAAACTTGTTTTCTATATTTCAGATTAAATCCAATTCTGTTTAAAGGGACTAATGTTGTTATTACAAGTGCACCTTCATTTCTAGAATAGTTTGTCTGATTAGCAATGGC
>NW_019402023.1:0-257 GCF_000591075.1 Eurytemora carolleeae
TTCATAAACATGCTTAAAATCAGGTTTCTGATCAAACAAGAAACATCTTTACTCAGCTTCAGATCTGAATTAATATGAAGAATTTAGAATTTTTCTTGAAAAATCACATCTTTTAAAAATAAATTTTTTCTCCCCAGAAGTAATGTGTGTGCTGATTGCCAATATTTTTCTTAGAGAATCAAAGAAAATAATGATTTATATGGAAAATAAATAAAAATTTAGAAAACAATATCAAAAAGAATGATAAAACTTGTCTT
>NW_019402024.1:0-259 GCF_000591075.1 Eurytemora carolleeae
TTTTGTTACAAGCTGAGCTCTTGTGTTCAGGTGTCTATGTTACAAGCTGATTTCTTGTGTTCAGGTGTCTTTACTAGAAGCTGAGTTCTTGTGTTCAGGTGTCTACGCTACAAGCTGAGTTCTTGTGTTTAGGTGTCTACGCTACAAGCTGAGTTCTTGTGTTTAGGTGTCTATGTTACAAGCTGAGTTCTTGTGTTCAGGTGTCTTTACTAGAAGCTGAGTTCTTGTGTTCAGGTGTCTATGTTACAAGCTGAGTATC
>NW_019402025.1:0-257 GCF_000591075.1 Eurytemora carolleeae
GTAGATAGATCAAAGTGAAATTCATATATTTAAAACAAATTACATAATTGTCATGAATCTTACCACTGACATGTAACATACGGTTTAGTTACCCACAGAGAGGACTGTATAATGGATTTTATTGAGTTCTTTTTAGTTCTTTTCCTAACATTCATGTTTGTCCATGCAAAACAAACTTTTTTCTTTACAAGATCGTCATACTTTAAGAGGATTGGGTTGTTTCATCTTTTGTGGGTAACCCTGTATAATGATTATGT
>NW_019402026.1:0-256 GCF_000591075.1 Eurytemora carolleeae
CCCATCATTTTTCTACTTGCAAAGGACATTTCAAAAGAACATATTAAAATGTGAAGAGGTAATAAGGTTGGAATCATTATTTATGATTATCCAATCCATAGTCCAGACTCCTGGATTCTAACTCTCCAGTGTCGAATTACGTAGTAAATTACAGAAAGATCAGATAAGCAAGATATTGCCAATTTCAGGGATTTAAACCAAATGAATAGGAGAGCAGAATAGGAAAAGAAAATGTGAATTTGAAAAGTTAGTTAGT
>NW_019402027.1:0-255 GCF_000591075.1 Eurytemora carolleeae
AGTTGCAGAAATGGAAGATATTTTGATGTTTTGTGCATTTTAAATTTTTTAATGACCGATTGGCGAATTTTATTTGAAGAACTTAAGATACAGACATAAAAATATCAATCTTGA
Organism: Eurytemora carolleeae; assembly: GCF_000591075.1. Classification (NCBI taxonomy): domain Eukaryota; kingdom Metazoa; phylum Arthropoda; class Copepoda; order Calanoida; family Temoridae; genus Eurytemora; species Eurytemora carolleeae. The sequence continues at coordinate 115 of NW_019402027.1, forward strand.
ATTGTTACTACTTGCATCTATGCCTTGAGAAATTAAATGGTTTAAGGTTTGCTTGATCATCAATATAATTTCAGTAGAACTAAATATTTCCATTTACTGATGATAGCGCCGATTGAAGTATTCATAACTTTAATTGGATAA
>NW_019402028.1:0-255 GCF_000591075.1 Eurytemora carolleeae
CTACACTCAGCCTTTCCTTTAACATTTTCACGTTGAAAATAATCATTGGGTTAATTATTCTCCTAATGGATGGGGGTAGGGGGGAGGGTTCCCAGGTACCAAACCCATACTTGAGTTATTGTTGTTCACATGACTCATAATTTAGGTCAAACTATTTTCTGAAATTTTTTTTTGTCTCAAATGTTTTTATGTTTAAGAGCTTGCTTGTCAAAATTATGTAATTTAGTTGATGCACACAATTGTTCTTATAGATTT
>NW_019402029.1:0-253 GCF_000591075.1 Eurytemora carolleeae
CTCAAAAATATATATTTTAGAATAGGTTTAATTACAAACCTTCTTAAAAATATATATATACATATAGAATAGGTTTAATTACAAATATATATATAGAATATGTTTAATTACAAACCTTTGAAAAAATATTTATAGAATAGGTTTAATTACAAACATTCTCAAAAATATTTATGCAGCAGAGGAAATGATAAAAAGAATTTAACACGTTTTTATATACTTACACGTGTCCTAGCTCGTGAGCTATAGTAAAGGA
>NW_019402030.1:0-253 GCF_000591075.1 Eurytemora carolleeae
TGCCTAAAATAAAATAGACTAAAATTGATCAAATTAAAAAAAAATGGGAGGTGGGGGTTATGTCTCGGGTTCTAATAAAACTAAAAGCTTGAAGGAGAAATAAAATTTTAACCTTCTTACACTTCTTAACTTTTAAATATAATTTCAAGAATGATTCTTGATGCTCTGGGGAAAACAAGGTATATTCCTAGAGAACGATTTTTGGACCCCCCTCCCTCCGACCTTTTAGGTTTTTTTAAACCTTAATAGTGTC
>NW_019402031.1:0-253 GCF_000591075.1 Eurytemora carolleeae
GGCCTCTGATGAAGATGTTTATAAGACATAATCTTTAATCGTATGTTTCAAGTTTGAAATAACGTATCGAAAAAATTTTAAATGAAAATCCTGTCGGAAAAAAAGGATTTGTTGTGCCTAAGCATTTTATAGACATCAGTTTAAATAATGAATATCTTATACTTTTTGCTGATCTGAGTTTTATGTTTTCATAAAACATTTTGATAAGATTATTTATATTTTATAATGTTCAAAGTTCTCTATTGAGTCTGTA
>NW_019402032.1:0-253 GCF_000591075.1 Eurytemora carolleeae
TTCATTGATTTTACAATTTACAAGTTTACAGTTTTTAACAAGAATAATATAAAATTTAGCATTGAAGCAAATGACTACTTTGTTCAGGGATTTGTAAACATTATTCACAATATTTAGTTAGGGATCCAAAAAGTGAAAAATAGAAAGTACAAAAACAAAGTCGGGAAAATGGGACAAGTAGATAATTTTTTATTTGAGACATAAACAAATTGTGCAGGGGCGTATTAGTGGGGGAGCCTGGGCCCCCGGGCCC
>NW_019402033.1:0-263 GCF_000591075.1 Eurytemora carolleeae
ATTAAGGGAGGATAATTAAATTGAGGGGAAAACCACTTAGCCGAGGGCCTCCAAGACCTTTTTGGGGTTCTAAACCTCACGAGCGTAGCGAGGGATTGAACAGGAGATTAAGTAATTTAATCTCACTCTGTTGGGGAAATTATAGGTCAGTAATGTTGGTCATAAGGTGGTGAAATTTTTAAGTCTACAGTTTTTATTTGATTCTACGGTTTTTATTTGATTCTGCAGTTTTTATTTGATCCTATAGTTTTTATTTGATTCTA
>NW_019402034.1:0-253 GCF_000591075.1 Eurytemora carolleeae
CTTCAGATTCGTTTGATGGGTAATTTTTGAAAATATTTTCAATGAAATTTTCATTTTTAAACCATTTTAAACTAATTTCAGTGCATTATTTTAAATTGTTTTTTTTTTATAAAAAAAGTGCAAAACCCTTTTGAAATTATTTTTAAGATATTTTTCAATGCATTTTCAAACTATATTTAAACCCATAGAATCTCAAAACCAAGCTAAGAACATTCCCGTGGGTCTCCTGAGTATCTCAATCAAAATTTGAGGC
>NW_019402035.1:0-253 GCF_000591075.1 Eurytemora carolleeae
TGACCGTCATACCCCCCATCGTGAAGAATGGGAATGTCTGAATGAAAAGTTGAGAATTCTCAAGTTTGTGTCTATAAATCTTGTTCTAATTTATCACAGTTGGATTCCATACCTACCTTATATCTCTATTATACTACTCATTAACTACTAACCGAAGTTACGCAGTTCAATTCTAACTTATCTGCTTCTAAAATTGTTCAGTTCATTTAATAAGAAATGAACGATTTTTGTTAAATACAGGCCTCGCACCCCT
>NW_019402036.1:0-252 GCF_000591075.1 Eurytemora carolleeae
ACCCCCTCCTTAATTCAAGCCCATCCCTTCCCCTCATACCCCCTTCCTCATTCAACCCCATCCGTTCCCCTCATAGTCATAACCCCCTCCTTCATTCAAGCCCACCCCTTTCCCTCAGAATAATTTGCATAATTAATTATTTTTGCATAATTAAATCTTTTTGCATATCAAATCTTTCTGTATAATTAAATTTTTGCACAATTAATTCTATTTATAACGTATAATATTTATTGGAATACTCTGTACATGAAA
>NW_019402037.1:0-253 GCF_000591075.1 Eurytemora carolleeae
CCCCAATCAGCTGATCTCTCCCCTCTCCCCCCCTCCTATAGTCAGCAGATCTAACCCTGCTCCAAATTAGGTAGCCATATAGTACCCCATTACCATTAATTAAACTAGAGAAGCTAGCTATTAACTAGAGGAGCTAAGAGGTTACAAAGTTTTACCGGTAATATCGCATACTTTCGTCATTATTCTTCTGTCTAGTGGAGCTCGATTGAAGAGCCTTAAAGAGCACAAAAAAGATAGATTACAATTTGTGTTT
>NW_019402038.1:0-252 GCF_000591075.1 Eurytemora carolleeae
GGGGGGAGTGATAACATTAAGAAAATAATGCATTAGTTAATATTAGGTAATTGTTTTTATTCATAAATAATCTAGTTAATTTTATATTATGATGATACAGCAGCACTAATACGAATACTGCCTTACAACCAGGAGAACACAGAATACAGAATACAAGCCTTACAACCAGAAGAACACAGAATACAGGCTTACAATCAGGAAAAAACAGAATACAGAATACAAGCCTTACAACCAGGAGAACACAGAATACAG
>NW_019402039.1:0-248 GCF_000591075.1 Eurytemora carolleeae
GATTATCCGATATAATATGGGACGCTCTGTAGAATAAAAACAATGCCTTCCTCATCGTTTTACAAATCTGAACTTGTAAATAATATTTTATGGCACAATTATATCTTGTTTTCCTGATATCTCGTGAAATAATATATTCTCAGTTTTTTTATTACATATATCATTACTTGCATTTTTTAAATAATAAAACTACGGTTCATTTTAAGTACCGGACTAACTTTTAATTATTATCATTATTATTATTATTA
>NW_019402040.1:0-246 GCF_000591075.1 Eurytemora carolleeae
TTTATTATCTTTGAAAAATAGCTAGTCTCATCAAAATCTGATATTTTAGCTAACACTTTTAATATTTAAAACAACAAAACTGAAAGGTTTTAGTTTGTCCGTGGATTAGGTTACATCCATGAAAGAGCTAACTTTATCTCATTTAAAAGTTCTCGCCTGTGTTTAACTTTTGACCGTAAAGTAGTATTTAAACTCTGCAAGTTACAATAGAAAATATAAATTAATAGTTTAAAATAAATATTATTA
>NW_019402041.1:0-245 GCF_000591075.1 Eurytemora carolleeae
ATGAAGGGATGAATGAAAGGATGAAAGGATGAATGAAAGAATGAATGAATGAATTGAATGAGTATATGAGTATTGAATATATGAAATTGAGCACTGAGTAAAACATTTGATATTTCACATTTTACATTTTCAGAATACAAAAACAAATTTGATAAAAAATTAAGTATTTAATTTTTGCAGAAAGGTATTTTATGTTACGTATTAGAAATGAGTAAGTGCAGAAAAAATTTTAATATTTTCCGATA
>NW_019402042.1:0-248 GCF_000591075.1 Eurytemora carolleeae
ACATTGGTCGTCAAGTGTACGGAGAAATTATCTATCTATCAGATAAGAATTTAGCATGAGACATCTAGCGGCCAACAATCAATAGAGAGAACGGGCTCTGCCCCGACGATTGTGAACCAGCTGTTGTTCTTTTTAAACTAACAAATGTTTTATTTTAATTAAGAATAATTATATATTTAGAAATCAGGAAAACACAAACAAATTCAAAAATACAGTGGCGGCCATAAGGGGGGTTATTGGGGTTATTT
>NW_019402043.1:0-318 GCF_000591075.1 Eurytemora carolleeae
AAAAAAAAAAAAACTCTGTGATCTGATTATTGTAAAACCAGCGCGCCAAGGGATGCAGTACGCACGATGTGTTAATAGGATGTGAATGCGCGTCTCAAGACAGTATGTATTAGAGTCTTACGTGCGTCAGACCTTGTCTGCGTAAACCATTCACCATACTATGCAGTTGCAGCATAGTTAAACCGTGAACTTCAATTTAAATACATTTTTAAATACAGACAAGTGTAAAGTGTAAAGTGTAAAGTGTAGAGTGTAGAGTGTAGAGTGTAGAGTGTAGAGTGTAGAGTGTAGAGTGTAGAGTGTAGAGTGTAGAGTGTA
>NW_019402044.1:0-240 GCF_000591075.1 Eurytemora carolleeae
AAATTGACCCAGTGACTTATTCTGCTACTAACACATTCTCCTGATTTTCTTTTCTGTCTGATATAGAGCTTATTGCAATAAACAGATTCATTTGTTGAGTAACCATGAATTGGCTACAATTAAGTTTGGAGCATAAAAAATAAAATTTTCGTAAATGTGAAGCAAACATTTAAAGAAAAGGATGATATAAAATATGGAGAATAATAATAGAAATGCGGGAAAGAGTGTGTGTGGGGGGGG
>NW_019402045.1:0-239 GCF_000591075.1 Eurytemora carolleeae
ATCCTTGTAAAGCCTTTGTTGAACATAATTTCATCAAAACTTTTAGCTTTTTTGACTTAAAAAAGGCATTTGACTCTCGAGTTTTCAAAATATCACTTGAATAGCACTCTTCTCCTGTTCAAATGTACCCGATTTCCAACGGTCAGTAACCTTAAAAACCTTCATTTGATCAATATTGTCGTTTTTGTAGGTTGAAAAGTGTTTAATCCTCATAATTACTAGATGTTTTTCCGGAGTAA
>NW_019402046.1:0-252 GCF_000591075.1 Eurytemora carolleeae
TATATTCTGTAAACTAACCTGTTCTGCTGATCCCTCTATATTATGTAAACTAATCTGTTCTGCTGATCCCTCTATATTCTGTAAACTAATCTGTTCTGCTGATCCCTCTATATTCTGTAAACTAACCTGTTCTGCTGATCCCTATATATTCTGTAAACTAACCTGTTCTGCTGATCCTTGTATATTCTATAAAACTAACCTGTTCTGCTGATACCTCTATATTCTGTAAACTAACCTGTTCTGCTGATCCCT
>NW_019402047.1:0-333 GCF_000591075.1 Eurytemora carolleeae
CAATCTATAATTTTTGTTGAAAAAGAATGAAAATGAGTGTTTAATCAGTTGAGCCGGGGTGGAATCAGTTTAATCAGCACAGAAGGCGTTGCCAGGTGAAAAAATCGGAAATACAATCAAACAGACAAACAGAGATTACTACTTTATACAAAAGATATCAGCAGATCAGGATTGAAGAGGGGAGGAAGCGTCGTGATTTTCTGTTTCGATGTTTTAGGGTTCACGAGGAGGACGATATAGAACTAGAAGAAATTGATCAACAAATTCAATCAATAAGGTCAATCAATCAGTTCAGTAATCTATCTATCTATCTATCTATCTATCTATCTATCT
>NW_019402048.1:0-232 GCF_000591075.1 Eurytemora carolleeae
ACGAGACGAGACAAGAAAAGACGAGACGAGACGAGACAAGACAAGACAAGATTTTCTAATTTTAAATTATCTGTTTGTCTAGATGACAGCAGCCTAGTCCAGTTAAAACCTCTACCTGGAGAAAAGGATAGTTCTTACATTAACGCCAACTATGTTGACGGTTTCCAGAGATCCAGGGCGTATATTGCTACTCAGGGTCCTCTGGAGAACAGTGTACCTGAGTTCTGGAGGA
>NW_019402049.1:0-239 GCF_000591075.1 Eurytemora carolleeae
ATAAATTCTCAGACAGAGGGTACCGTTGTGAATAGGAGGGTCTATTATAAATATTCAGACAGAGGGTATTGTTGTGAATAGGAGGGTCTATTATAAATATTCAGACAGAGGGTACCGTTGTGAATAGGAGGGTCTATTATAAATATTCAGACAGAGGGTACTTTTGTGAATAGGAGGGTCTATTATATATATTCAGACAGAGGGTACTGTTGTGAATAGGAGGGTCCAAGAGAAAGATA
>NW_019402050.1:0-247 GCF_000591075.1 Eurytemora carolleeae
AAATTGTTAAATTTTAAGATACATCCAATTTACGTTAATAATCAAAAATGTCATGTTTTCAAATGACCGTTTTAATACTAAATTTACATTTTAAAAGTCCCCCCCCCCCTCTTTGTATGGTTAAGCGTTACAATGTGCGCTGTAACTATATTTAATGCAAGCAGAGGCCGAATTTACAGAATTTGAGCCGTTACTTAAATTTAAGCCGCGGCTCAAATATGGTTGGTTTCATTTAAAATTGTATTCA
>NW_019402051.1:0-230 GCF_000591075.1 Eurytemora carolleeae
GAGACTGCTCAAAGATCTTGAAAAAATATTTTATATGATTATGCAACATAAGGATTTTACTGATAAATTTACAATGAAATCAAATTAAATTAATAAAATTCATCTGATTTATTGATTTTGGGCTCTGAACCCATGAAAATAAGAGTCTCTAGTATATGTTAAAGTATCTCTCAGCTTCTACCCTCATCTTTTTATCTTATTCTTTTATTATCTTATCTTTATCAACTTTT
>NW_019402052.1:0-228 GCF_000591075.1 Eurytemora carolleeae
AACTAAACAGCCACGCTAAACTAATTAGATCTGCGCATATTCAAACACTTCTATCTAAACGTCATCTTATTTTGACCTTTCATTTTACAGTCTTTTAGCTTGCAGCTGTTCACTATCTAATTTTTCCTAAAAAGGAAAAAAGTTTACAAATCAATGGTAGATTGATAGATAGAAACAGACAGACAGCTAGACTAAGATGGAACAGAAATAAAATAATTTAAGAGAAAT
>NW_019402053.1:0-230 GCF_000591075.1 Eurytemora carolleeae
TCCCTTGGATATTCATCAAAACCTTTTAATTTTCGTTCCCCATGCATCACCATTCCCATATACTCCCACATTCGATATCTTTTCCCTTTCCATTTTTGGGACGTTATCCCTTTAATATACCTTTTCAATATCTCCTCTTCTTCCCATTTCATAACCCTTAAACCATTCTTTCTTCTTTAAAGGGACTGTAAGCAAAGATGGCAATCCCCAATTCAAAACCTATAAAAGCT
>NW_019402054.1:0-219 GCF_000591075.1 Eurytemora carolleeae
CCCCAGCCCTAATAATATTTATACCAACCGAAAAGTGATTTAGATTATTACAATTTAATGAAATTGAAAACAAACGAGAGTATAAAGTTCATTTACAAAACAGAATTGGAGAAATTTACTAAATTTGTAAGAGAAGAAATTACGCATAACATTAGATTTTTAGATTATAATACATTTTTCTAGAAAATTATATTTGTTTTCTTCTTTATTTATTACATA
>NW_019402055.1:0-228 GCF_000591075.1 Eurytemora carolleeae
CTAACCAGTAAAATTAATAAAATGCATGACTAGTAATCTGGTTAATAAACTGATTAATCATAAATACTCTGTAATAATACTAATATTAATCCATATAATATTATATATTATAATAGTTATTGGGTTTTTTCTGTCCACACACAAAATTTCAATCCAATCTTTAATAATATTTCTAAACCATACACTCTAAAATCCAGACTATCTATAATCTATCTGATTTATAAGTTA
>NW_019402056.1:0-231 GCF_000591075.1 Eurytemora carolleeae
TCGATGTTGTAGAGGGAGGCTTAAAGAGACTGTCAACGTAATATTGATTGACACAATGCATGTCAGATTCACACAGTATCCGTTAGACCTTTATATATTAAAGAGACTGTCAACGTAATTTCAATTGACACAATGCATGTCAGATTCACAACAGTATCCGTTTTTGGCGGATAGCAATAAGACGAGGATTTAGATAACGACTAACTATATTTTTAAATATAAAGTTACAAA
>NW_019402057.1:0-215 GCF_000591075.1 Eurytemora carolleeae
AAAAGTCTAGAATTGAACCTGTAAATGCTTGACGTTATCCTGTTCCCAAGCTATCTGAACCCCCTGGGGTCTCTCCTCACCCTCTGCCACCCTGGCGCTCACCTAAACAAACAAATAATTCCGGATTATTTCTTCTTCATAAGCCCTGGTTCAGCACAGCTAAAAAGTACATCAGGAGGGACGTATTAACTAGTGGCATTGGGCTATGTGGACAC
>NW_019402058.1:0-214 GCF_000591075.1 Eurytemora carolleeae
AGAAACATAAATGTTTGGGGGAAAATATCAGCAGGGGACGAGGTGGCATGCAGAGGAGCTTACATGGTGGGATACAGTTTAATGCTTAATGCTTGGGCTCCTATATTAACAGGGAGGGGGGGTAATGGGGAGATTTCAGTAGAAATAACATATAATTTGGCATTATGAAACAATCTTGTAATAATTTACAGCAGAAAATCTAACAGTACTGATA
>NW_019402059.1:0-227 GCF_000591075.1 Eurytemora carolleeae
ATAATAATAATAATAATTACAATAATTACAATAATGATAATAATAATAATAATGATAATACTCTTTTTACAAACGAGAATTCTGTGTGAATAAGTTAAGAAGTTTGTAGAAAAAATACTATAGATTTATTATCATAAGAATTATTTTTATTTTATTTTCTTAACTTCTTCCGAGACAACATTATTATGTTAATATGTCTGAAGTTGTATAGAAGATTTAGCTTATAT
>NW_019402060.1:0-207 GCF_000591075.1 Eurytemora carolleeae
TGGAACACAGACTAACTATCCAATTCATAGACATGGAATACAGACTAACTCTCCACTACATAGACATGGAACACAGACTAACTATCCAATATACAGACATGGAACACATACTAACTATCCAACATACAGACATGGAACACAGACTAACTTTCCAATATACAGACATGGAACACAGACAAACAATCCAATATACAGATATGGAACACA
>NW_019402061.1:0-215 GCF_000591075.1 Eurytemora carolleeae
CTCAGAGAGAGGAGGTGTTGACACCTCAACTGCTTTCTACTAACTATGTTTATTAAAAAAGCTTGAATATAAACTTCTAATGTTAAATAATATTTTTAGTATAATGATTCTCCGATCATCATCAGTGTTGAGACAACCAACTATAATATTGCTAACATCAAGTTCCCAGGAGTAACTGTCTGCTCAAACTTCAGGTTTAATGGAATAGTTTAAAA
>NW_019402062.1:0-208 GCF_000591075.1 Eurytemora carolleeae
GTACTTGAAAACCAAGATATGCTGAGGGGGGGATTTTTGATTAACCCTAACCCTGCTGGGGTACTTGAAAACCAGGATAGGTTGGGGAGGGGGATTTTAGATTAACCCTATCCCTTGGGTACTTGAAAACCAGGACACGTTGGAGGGGTGGGGGGTTTAGATTAACCCTTTCCCTTCTGGGCTGTTTGAAAACCAGGATACCTGGAGG
>NW_019402063.1:0-279 GCF_000591075.1 Eurytemora carolleeae
TAAACAGAAGAAGAAAAAAGCTAATTTTAGGTTTCAAATTTTAAATTCTTATTAAAAGCTGATTAAAGTGTTTTTGATGTTGAAAACTGATTATTTTCAGTTGTGGTTTCTCTACAAAATTGACTTCATACGGCAGGAAAATAATTAGGAATATTTTCATCTTTGTACGGTTGGCCTGTCACTTGAAAATACTCTTACAGTCCCTCCCTCCCCCTCTCCTTATTTATTTGATAAAACAAGACATTCGTAAATATATATATATATATATATATATATATA
>NW_019402064.1:0-340 GCF_000591075.1 Eurytemora carolleeae
CCGGAATTATCCCGGAATTCCGGTTTACGCAACAAATTTCCGGATCATTCCATTTCCAAAATGGAAATTTTTTTCCGGAAAAATGGAAACCCTACGCCGCCATTTATTTATGAACTTGTTGGTTTTTATCCTTGTTTACATTTAGAAAAGCTGAATAAACAAATACGCGTGTCTGCAACAATAATAAATATTTGTTTTCATCTTCAATTAAAATAAAATATAAGCTTTGTAGTTTGTACCTATATTGCCCCACCCCCCTTTCCTATTTCCTGGTGAATAGTTATAGATAGATAGATAGATAGATTGATAGATAGATAGATAGATAGATAGATAGATAGAT
>NW_019402065.1:0-260 GCF_000591075.1 Eurytemora carolleeae
TTATTATTATTATTATTATTATTATTATTATTATTGTTATAATTATCATCATTAGCATAATTGTCTTATTACTATTATTGCTATCTTTTTTTTATTATCAATATATTTCGTTTCTAATAAAATAAGTAATGAAAAAATAATAAAAGATATAAAGAGAACAACATTGGTTACTGAAGCACAGTTTAGTGTAGTACAGTACAGTGTAGTACAGTTGAGGACAGAATGCCGCAGTACAGGAACCCCAGTACACTTGAGAATGC
>NW_019402066.1:0-325 GCF_000591075.1 Eurytemora carolleeae
ATATATATATATTCATTATATATCCCATGATTTAAGCTAATCATGCTACGTATTCAATTGAACGCAGTTTCAATGAATAATGTTTTTACGTATACGTTTACAAACATAGATTGTTGATAATATACAACGTACTGCAGGTTTACAGAATATCGCAAATATGTACTCTAAACTATATATACAATATATGCTGGCTGTAAATATTTATTTAATTTTCAGGTTTCTTCTCCTAATCTAATCTTATACAATAAAAGTTACTTAAACTTTCCTCGGGAACTTGTACAGATGGATGGATAGATAGATAGATAGATAGATAGATAGATAGATA
>NW_019402067.1:0-540 GCF_000591075.1 Eurytemora carolleeae
TTTACACATAAAAATCGTAAAATAAAATAAAATTCAAAAAATAGATTGATAGACAGAGAAAGAAAGAAAGAAAAAAAGAAAGAAAGAAAGAAAGAAAGATAGATAGATAGATAGATAGATAGATAGATAGATAGATAGATAGATAGATAGATAGATAGATAAAGAAAGATAGAATGTAGATAAGATGTAAAATATTGTTAGATAGCAGAAATTTATAAATATGGCTCCTCCCTACCATTAGCAGTTAGTAAACATAGCAAATATGTAAAACCTTTGTAACGAAATATTTAGTAATCAAATACAATTCTAATGCAAAACAATAGGAAAAAGAAGACTGTCGATACAAGATACCATTTAACCCCTTTTTAGCATCAAATTTGATGGACATATTATTGGTTTTTAATTTAAAATTTATCCCGCTTACTGATCATTACTGCAGGAGAGACAAGAGAGTGAATTGACAAAATTTCTTTCTTTTAAGATATCTTCCTCATATTTACTTAGATAACGGTTTAAAGGGTAAAATTTTCTTATCCGAAT
>NW_019402068.1:0-5130 GCF_000591075.1 Eurytemora carolleeae
CTTGCATTAACCTTGGGTTAACCTTGCTTCAATCCAAGTTCCAAACTTTACTATATCTATATGTAATATAAAACCCTTTTTTGTTTATTTATGTGTAACTCTTAAATATAAGTTACTTTTAGTTCTTGGCACTAGTTGCGGTTAACTTATTTACCTCCACCTTTTTATATCTAAATATAGACAGTTTAACACAGACTCTCGATATTTCTGAATCGTATAAACCTATTGAGGTAGAGAGGTTAGAGTTTATGATAGATTTGTAGCAGTAAATTGAAGCTGATGAAGTAGAAAACGGAGTTAGGCATATCAGGACATATATATATAACAAGTTGTAATCTCTGTTTGTCTGTCTGTTTGTTTATCCGACCATAGCTCATGACTCATGAGCCCCTGGACCGATTTGCCTCAAATTTCTATTGGAGAACTCGGGAGAGCCACGGGAATGTTCTTAGATTGGTTTCGAGATACAAGATTGATTTATATTATAAAGAGTGAATTGCAAAAAGTTCAAATAACACTTAGATTGTAGTTTTAAAAAGAAAGGTAGTGAACCCTTGCCTCAAACTCAAATTTTTTAATCAGTATATATTTGCAACCTAAATTCGTAATGTTTTGACATTTCTATTTCTACTTAATTAAATTGATAAAGACTGAATGATCAAAGAGTTTCATCTTCAGATGGTAAAAAACAAAACAATTAGAAGTTTGCATTTTCCACCAAGTGTGCACTGTCCAGTCCATTTAGTGAGTTTTTAAATAAAGATTCAAGCTAATTATCCTTGAATTGTGTTACTCTAAATGTTTGTAAGNAGATAGATAGATAGATAGATAGATAGATAGATAGATAGATAGATAGATAGATAGATAGATAGATAGATAGATAGGGAAAGTTGAAGGGGGAGGGGGAGGTCTTCTTTCTTGGTCAAATTTATTGATGCTCTTTCACCTTTCGCTTGGATTGGTAGAAATTTGTTCTAATTCAATCTGGATAGATAGATAGATAGATAGATAGATAGATAGATAGATAGATAGATAGATAGATAGATGGATAGATGCATAGATAGATAGATTGTTAGATAGATAGATAGGAAAGATAGATAGATAGATAGACAGATATATTTGGTGGGACTTTACAGCTGATCAAAGACAACTTAGTGAAGATTTAATTATTTTTATCCACAGAGATTAATCAATAGATTGGTTTCCACAGAGATTAATCAATAGATTGGTTTCCGTAGAGATTAATCAAAAGATTGGTTTCCACAGAGATTAATCAATATATTGGTTTCCACAGAGATTAATCAATAGATTGTTTTCACAAAGATTAATCAATAGATTGGTTTCCACAGAGATTAATCAATAAATTGGTTTTCACAGAGATTAATCAATAGATTGGTTTCCACAAAGATTAATCAATAGATTGGTTTCCACAGAGATTGATCAATAGATTGGTTTCCACAGAGATTAATCAATAGATTGGTTACCATAGAGATTAATCAATAGATTGGTTTCCACAGATATTAATCAATAGATTGGTTTCCACAGAGATTAATCAATAGATTGGTTTTCACAAAGATTAATCAATAGATTGGTTTCCACAGAGATTAATCAATAGATTGGTTTCCACAGAGATTAATCAATAGATTGGTTTCCACAGAGATTAATCAATAGATTGGTTTCCACAGAGATTAATCAATAGATTGGTTTCCACAGAGATTAATCAATAGATTGGTTTCCACAGAGATTAATCAATAGATTGGTTTCCACAGAGATTAATCAATAGATTGGTTTCCACAGAGATTAATCAATAGATTGGTTTCCACAGAGATTAATCAATAGATTGGTTTCCACAGAGATTAATCAATAGATTNTACCTTGTACCTTGTACCTTGTACCCTGTACCCTGTACCCTGTACCTTATACCTTGTACCTTGTACCTGGTACCTTGTACCCTGTACCCAGTACCCTGTACCCAGTACCATGTACCATATACCTTATACCTTGTACCTTGTACCTGGTACCTTGTACCCTGTACCCAGTACCCTGTACCCTGTACCCTGTACCTTATACCTTGTACCTGGTACACTGTATCCTGTACCCTGTACCTTATACCTTGTACCTTGTACCTTGTACCTTGTAAATAAATTTAAAGAAAAAATTTTAATATAATGATGAAAACGAAATAATTGATTTTAGCATTGATTTATTAACAAATTTATTTTGAGAAATATGTTCCCAACAGGGGGGATGATAGTTCTCTACCTGTGTGCTCAGTTAGCTGTACTGTACACTTACAACTGTTACAAATATTAGGTTTTAGGCCAGAATCAAACTGTAATAAACAAATATGCATTCCGCTTTAATTCGGTATAGTTTATGGCCTATGAAATTAGTAAAGGATTAGCGTACATCATCACTATATACTCTATAACCTTGTTGGTTCCCAACAATCTAATTAGATTACTGTATGATTTTTACTTTATTTTTCGTCGTCGTTACATAGCCGATCTGTCCCTTTAATCTTTATCAATTATCAATTATTCCACTCTCTTCCATCTTCATTCTAAATCTTTATCCTTTACTCTGCGGTCCTAATCCTTATCCTTTATCCTTTACAATCTACACTCTTCCATCTTCATTCTAAATCTTTATCCTTTACTCTGCGGTCCTAATCCTTATCCTTTATCCTTTACAATCTACACCTTCCATTTTTCCCGTTAACTCTTATGCTAATCCTTTTCCTTCATCCCTTACAATCTACACCTTCCATTTTTCCATTTTTCCGTTAACTGTTATCCTTATCCTTCATCCTTTATAATCTACACGGACACCTTCCATTTTTCCGTTAACTGTTATCCTTATCCTTCATCCTTTACAATCTACACATTCCATTTTTCCGTTAACTCATCATAATCCTAGTCCTTTATCCTTTACAATCTACACCTTCCATTTTCCCGTTAACTCTTATCCTAATCCTTATCTTTTATACTTTTCAATCTACACATTCCATTTTCCCTTTAACTCTTATCCTAATCCTTATCCTTTATACTTTACAATCTACACCTTCCATTTTTCCCTTTAACTCTGATCCTAATCCTTATCCTTTATACTTTGCAATCTACACCTTCCATTTTTCCCGTTAACTCTTATCCTAATCCTTATCCTTTATACTTTACAATCTACTGCACCTTCCATTTTTCCGTTAACTCTTATCCTAATCCTTATCCTTCATCCTTTACAATCCACACCTTCCATTTTTCCTGTTAACTCTTTTACCCTAATCCTTGTTCTTTATCCTTTACAATCCACACCTTCCATTTTTCCCGTTAACTCTTAATCCTTTTCTTTTCTTTACTCTTCTTTTCCATACTCCATACCTTTTCCTTAACTCTTCTATCTTCATCTACCATATGATGTAAGTTGTCGCGAGTTGCGGGGTTCTCACAACACAAATAAAGAGTAAAATAGGTAACTAGGTGTTTTTGAAGGTACACCCCTCAGTTTAAAAAATAGACTCATGAAATACTGAACCATGTAAAATTGCATAAAAGTCTGGAAAAAGAAATTATTGGAATAACTTTAACAGAAAAAATATTAAGCTTGTAAAAGGCGTCAATATCAGTACAGGGTGTGTCTTAAAAAAACTTCAATATCTCACCAGGACCGAGTGTTATGATTTCGCGGGAACTTGATTTCAATCATCCTTATGAATGAGAACCAGTAATTAGTTGAATTTGAATTTGTTAAACATCCTTAGCACACTAATTATTTAAGTTATAGGTATAATTTGTTTGGTCTATACCTTTGTTTCGTGCTGTAGTTGTTTGACAGTACATACAGAGTGTTCCACAAAACATGACAGTTGGTGAATAATTTAAAATGTCTTCTTCCATAATTTGTTAAGTTGTTTGATACCAAAGAGAATAATAAAAAATATCACATGGCTTGCACATGGCAGTCATATTATAGTAAAATTGATTTTAAAGTAAAATATGTTTGAGTAAAAGATTTCTTAAAACGAAATAAACTGCAAAAAGTCTTTAACATGTGTCTTAAAAAAACTTCAATATCTCACCAGGACCGAGTGTTATGATTTGGCGGGAACTGGTTTTCAATCATCCTTATCCATGATAACCAGTAATTAGTTGAATTTGCTTCGCAATACCAAGTTAAACTGTTTTGTTTTGAAGGAACACTGTGGATATTTTGCCCAAAGGTCTAGGATACAGTAGAGGACGGTCAAAAAATTATTTATTTGGAAAGCCCTTGACAAGTTGACGTATTGTTGTCACATATTTGTTAAACAAATTTTTTTTTTTAATTTGTTCAATATATTTTTTGAGTTTTTTTTTAAACATTCCTAGCACACTAATTATTTAAGTAATAGGTATAATTTGTTTTGTCTATACCTTTGTTTTGTGCTGTAGTTGTTTGACAGTACATACAGAGTGTTCCACAAAACATGACAGTTGGTGAATAGTTTAAAATGTCTTCTTCCATAATTTGTTAAGTTGTTTGATAGCAAAGCGAATAATATAAAATATCACATGTCTTGCGCATGGCAGTCATATTATAGTAAAATTGATTTTAAAGTAAAATATGTTTGAGTAAAAGATTTCTTAAAACGAAATAAACTGCAAAAAGTCTTTAACATCTAATACAGTATACGGAAGAAGAAATTCAAAACTATTCACCAACTGTCATGTTTCGTGGGACACCCTGTTTATGCGAATTGCTGCAATTATACTAAATGAGAAAATCTGTTAGCTCGTTTGAACTTTCTTCGGTGTTTTTTTGTAAAGATGCGTAAACTTGGAAAGATAAATTTGGTTGTAGAAGACAAAATGTTTTTGTGTGAAAAGTCAGAGTATTCTATTACAAAATTAACCTGTTTGAAAACATAAACCCGCATCTGTACCAAAACGCTGATGAAAAATCAGACAGTTGAAGTGCACTAAGTTAATTTTTCTTTTTAAGATTTGCATAATAATTTAAAATGCATTGCATAAAACAAACAAATATATAAGTGTTATATTTACAGGTTGAGTAAAACCTGCTATTAGAGTTGTCTTGTGCAAAATTGTAATTCTTTGCGTAATCATAATTTGGGTATATTAAAAAAGACTATTT
>NW_019402069.1:0-651 GCF_000591075.1 Eurytemora carolleeae
AGCTAAAGTGATTAGCTTTCAGTCTATACCCCCTTTCATTTTTCCTTTACTGTCCCTTTAACTTAAAAAGTTAAGATTCAGGCAAAGCTAAGATTCCAAGCTAGTATATTATGATTGTTTACAGTACCCTTAAAACCTTTGTCTGATCATATATGATTTTTCAGATTTAGTTTCTTACAAAAATGACTTGCAAATTTATACTGCATCAAAGCACTTAGCAATTCCATGAATTTTGAACAGTTAAACCTAGAAAATAATACACAATTTTTTATAAGATATAGATTTAAATGGTAATATTGTCAATCTTTGAATGCCAGGATTTTAAAAATTGCGATTACAGCCCCTTTAAGTCACTATTTACCGAATTAATCTAGCATATTTAAATGTGCAAAATATTGATATCCGTCATGATGTAAAAAATGACCTTACTCCAAATTCTCTTTCATAAATATAAATCTCCTATTATCATCTTAATTACAATAATACAATATTTATGTTTAGGTAACTTTTCCCACCCGCAAGTTAACGAGATGTTAACCTTAGGTAATTATGGTTTACTTATAAGATAGATAGATAGATAGATAGATAGATAGATAGATAGATAGATAGATAGATAGATAGATAGATAGATAGATAGATAGATAGATAGAT
>NW_019402070.1:0-307 GCF_000591075.1 Eurytemora carolleeae
TATCTATCTATCTATCTATCTATCTATCTATCTATCTATCTATCTATCTATCTATCTATCTATCTATCTATCTATCTTTATATCTATCTATCTACCCAACCCTTTGGAATGACTAATTCTAAACAAAATGCCAATATTTGTTCTCAACAGTTTATATTTATATAGAGTGTTTAAGAAAAAGGGACTTAAAAATACATGGGGGGGGGTACTCTCCATACATACAAATACCTAATATATGTAAGATAGAAATTCATAATTTAAACATGTTAAATAAGTATTTAGATATATATATAAATAAAAAACATCT
>NW_019402071.1:0-403 GCF_000591075.1 Eurytemora carolleeae
TATCTATCTATCTATCTATCTATCTATCTATCTATCTATCTATCTATCTATCTATCTATCTATCTATCTATCTATCTATCTATCAATCATCCTTGAAAATGTATTAATTATAGATAGAAATATTTAATACTAAAAGTTTCTACGAGAGAGTTAATTAGTCTATGGAATAATTTGATTCTTAGGATATATGATTAATGACTCTTATCACTAGTAATCAATAGTTGGGTCATTACCGGGGGGGAGGGGGAGGGGGGATACATGCTGGGATTAATTTATACCAGGGCCCAACCTACAGGGTTAACACAGTAATAAATAGCTCATATTTGATTTCTAATTTAAATGCATTTTAATTAATCGTTATTTATTTAATTATTTATTCAGGAAAAGGCTTTAAAAATCAAAC
>NW_019402072.1:0-510 GCF_000591075.1 Eurytemora carolleeae
TCTATCTATCTATCTATCTATCTATCTATCTATCTATCTATCTATCTATCTATCTATCTATCTATCTATCTATCTATCTATCTATCTATCTTTATTCATCTTAATTTTTGGTTTACTTTCTTGTTTTATAAATCTCAAAACTTTTATTTCTTGCCATATATGGTGATAAAACATAAACCTTTGGTACAAATAAAAAATTTGCTAAGTTGGTCAATTTCTTAAAAGTTGATAATCTTAACTTCTCACACATAAATAACAATTAATATTAAATTGCATTTGTAATTTCAAGTTGCTTTCCATTTAAAGAGTGGGGGTGTCCTATTCACAAGGGTACCATTTAAACTTTATATGAACAATAATATGAAAGATAATGTTGTTTTCCAAGCATGCTGTTCCTGTAAATTACGCTCTTTGCATGGTTATATAATAAATAAAATGGATATATCATAGACTATTAGACAAGCTTTGAGGACTATGGAAAGCAATATGAATCTTTAAACCTTGGTAAAA
>NW_019402073.1:0-307 GCF_000591075.1 Eurytemora carolleeae
ATCTATCTATCTATCTATCTATCTATCTATCTATCTATCTATCTATCTATCTATCTATCTATCTATCTATCTATCTATCTATCTATGTGTCTATCTATCTAGATTTCTCCGAAATGTCTAAGACACGAATTTTCAATCTAAAGATGGAAGAATATGCTCTAACTGATAGTTGTATCAAATATGCATAATTTGATACTTTTAAATTATACAACTTATCTGTAGTATACACAATCTAAATATAAAATACAGGACTTTATCATAGTTTTTAGAGGGTTTATATCCTCTCCATGTGTACTGATACCAGCCA
>NW_019402074.1:0-452 GCF_000591075.1 Eurytemora carolleeae
ATAGATAGATAGATAGATAGATAGATAGATAGATAGATAGATAGATAGATAGATAGATAGATAGATAGATAATCTTAAATGGATGGTAATATATAATTTTCTATTTATGATAGGGAGAATTTTTAATGAGTTAATACATTTTTGATGTTTTATTTGTGAAGCTATTTGCACTAATAATTTTTTGCGAATTTTATGATTTATCTCATTTATATCTTGATAGATTTTTATTAAACTTTGGTTCAGAAAATGGCATTAATATGTTCTAATAAATTTCTGAAGAAAAAATATCCATGGAAAATATCATTTTACAAATTAATAATGTTTCCCGGATAAGAATCAAAATATTTTTGCATTTATAGATTTAAATTATTTAATTTAATTCAACTTTAATTGACTGTTATTCTGCTTGCGATACTCTTTTACCCCGCGTTAAAGTTTTCTTGTGGTAGTCT
>NW_019402075.1:0-745 GCF_000591075.1 Eurytemora carolleeae
CTTAAAATAGAAATTGATTTGTGTGTTCCTCTTTACTGATTCATAATTGCAAACTTTCCATAAATGCATGCTAATTATTTTGCATGAATGCATCCTTTTTATTTTTGCATGATGATTAAAATCGTATTTTGATTTACCAAGGTAAAGTGCGTTGTATAACTAATATGAAAGAAATTGAACACTTGCCATAAACTTTATTTTTCCATTTTTTATATTTATGCAACCTTAGATTTTTCAAACTAAGATATATACAAAATTATAAAGTAAAAATTTGAAATATCAATGGTTTACATCAACTGGTTGCAATATATTAGAATTTGGAAATTTAGGAGTGTTCAGTTCTTTTGTTTTATTTTTTAGATATATATTCTGTTCATTCATCCTTTTTCATTATGTTTTTAAATATATACTTCTGTTCATCCTTGTTATTTTATTATGTTTAACACCTTAAAAGGATTGTAAGTGTATTTTTGTTATATGAAAATTGAACGTTTTTTAATACTGTACTAAATAGAGTTGGTAAATAAATGAAAAATTTAATCACTTGTCCAGAAAGAACAATGAAATATCTTCCTCATTGTTATTCAGATAAAGCTTTTAAAGGGTAATTTAGTGAATCGAATATTCTTCTTTATAAACAAATGGTCATCTAAAATTACATTATCAGTCCCTTTTGAAAGGATAGTTTATATATATATATATATATATAAATATATATATATATATATATATATATATATATATA
>NW_019402075.1:1687-2079 GCF_000591075.1 Eurytemora carolleeae
TGGGGGTTACCAAATCATCTATGCTATGATATTACCGATGATTGTTTTTTTTTTTTTACTAAAACTCGGCCTTTCAAATAATGAAGTTGCAAAAAACAACCAAGGGAATACTTGCCTTAATTTCAATTTTCATATACATTTGTTAGTTAACGCCATAAATATTGTTATTTATAATTTTAAGACTATTTAATCTAAAAGCAGAATTTATATGAAAAGTTTTTTCGGTAAAAACAGTCTCAGAAAAAGTTCTAAATGACAATTCAGAAGAAGACAAAAAACGTGAAACGTGGTGAAAGAATATATATAACGAAGAGCATTAATTTAATTTGAAAAAAACCCTATTTTTTTCATTCGATTCCACTCTACAAATAATAAAGCATTTGAATTAAGAA
>NW_019402076.1:0-289 GCF_000591075.1 Eurytemora carolleeae
GGGAAGGTCGAATGTAAAGAGAGGGAGGGGATTAATAAATTTATGGGGGGGAGAAGGTTTTAATGTAAAAGGAAGGAAGGTTCAACTGAAAGGGAGGGAAAGGTTAAATGTAAGGGGTGGAGGGGGGGGAACACCTGTTCCGGATACACAGGAGGTACTTCCGGTCTTAAAGGGAAATATACAGGTAAACTCAGGGACAATATTATAGATAGATAGATAGATAGATAGATAGATAGATAGATAGATAGATAGATAGATAGATAGATAGATAGATAGATAGATAGATAGA
>NW_019402077.1:0-456 GCF_000591075.1 Eurytemora carolleeae
TTGCAAAAAATAAACCCTTATTTTCTCCATGAAGAGGAACTGTGTAGACAAATATTATAGATTATTGACGCAATATTCATAAACTTTACGCAAACCTTAGCGTACATAGCTTACGCAAACATTAGCGTACATAGTTTACGCAAACCTTAGCGTACATAGTTTACGCAGCTGCTGAAATCACTGGCAATCTATGAGTATAAATTTATGCAAACAATTTGAAAAAAATACCCTTTTCAATTGTCATATATAATTGTATATCAAAAATATAATCCTTCAGCGGTTTTTAATCTAAAATATGTTATTTGTGATAAATATAAAAGTAAATATAGATGTAGATAGATATATAGAAAGATAGATAGACATATAGAAAGATAGATAGATAGATAGATAGATAGATAGATAGATAGATAGATAGATAGATAGATAGATAGATAGATAGATAGATAGATAGATAGA
>NW_019402078.1:0-3652 GCF_000591075.1 Eurytemora carolleeae
TTTATAAACTTTACAAGGTCTATACATGAACAATAGTTTGGCAGTAACATCTATCTTTCTATCTACCTCATCATCTAATTAGAGATTTGAATCCTTCAATCGGTATTATCAGTAAAGGGAAATATTTACGTCTACTGAAACCTAGGTTTGTACACTGTACATGTATATAAATAAATTTATTCTCTTCCTCGGTATATAATCATTTTGCTTTTAATCCATTAGTTCAGTAGATATACAGGGTGTCCCACTAAGCATGGGAATTTAGTGAATTTTTCTTCATCGTCTTTGTTCCACGCGGCATCATTTCGCATTTATATAGTTCATATTATGAAATATTAACTATATACGAATGCGTCGAAAAAAAATCGATGATTATAGGTTGTAATATCTGAATGATATGTTTGGAATTAAATTTATTTTTTTACGATCCGAGTCGAATATTGTAACTTTCTGAATTGTTATGGACGCATCGTTTTCAACAATTTTCGCCTTATAGACGCAACAGATAGAAGTAAGATTAGTAGCGATCAACATCGTATATTTTTCGACGTAAGCATATTCCCCCTTTCATTTTTCGCTAACACTCCCTTTAAAGAGTTGTTGGTAGTCTTCACAATCTCATACTATGGTTTACCCTGTATGTTGGTAGTCTTAACAATCTCATACTATGGTTTACCCTGTATGTTGGTAGTCTTAACAATCTCATACTATGGTTTACCCTGTATGTTGGTAGTCTTAACAATCTCATACTATGGTTTACCCTGTATGTTGGTAGTCTTAACAATCTCATACTATGGTTTACCCTGTATGTTGGTAGTCTTAACAATCTCATACTATGGTTTACCCTGTATGTTGGTAGTCTTAACAATCTCATACTATGGTTTACCCTGTANGGATGAAAAACTTGATTATGTTGGGGTTCAAAAATCATTTATCATCTCAAAAATTACTTTTCTTTTTACAAATTCACCGGCACAGTGAACATACACTTGTAGTACAGATTACAAGTATAATGGATGTTGTCGATTCTCTAGTTTGAAAAGTGTTTTAAAAATCGATGCGAGCATTGTCAAAAACTTGTGAAAACTAAAGCTAAAAACAAGTGCTATTTACTAGTTCTAAAATATTAATGTTTCAGGCCTGCACACCAAATATTAGTCACGTTGAATTAAAGTTAATTGTACGCAAGGTTATAACTCACGGAAAGTTATTTCAGAGGTGTGCGCATCTTTTGTACTGCAGTGTACTGTCTCGGGACGGTAATGTAAACACAAGACACGGATGTCACAGCCTGACATGGGATCCATCTTTCACATAAAAATCATTGAAATATTCGTGTCTTCGGAAACTATTATGTGAATTATCAAAATTATCAAAATTTAATGCTTTTAACCTCCTCGGATACTAAACGAACACTGATGCATCTATTTTTTTTTTAAATTCCTCCATTATAACCTTGATTGCACGTAAGATTGATATCTTTAATGGATTAAATCAGAACCTGTTTGAAGAGCTCTGTAGAGAAGAACTAAATTTATAATATGTTAACAGGTCGAATTAAAAGAATTTGAGCCGCTGCTTAAATTTGAGACATGGCTCAAGCATGGTTGGTTCCACTTAAAATTGTATTTAATGTTTCAAGATTTAATCCAGTGCTCAATTGAAACCAGTTTTTGGTGGATTTGAGACGCGGCTTAAATTCATTAAATTTGGACTCTGATAAATGTGTTTTTCTCATAGTTTTCTCATTGTTAAAACTTAGAGGAGCTACGAGGTTGCAAAGATTTGCCATCAATATCACAGTAATTTGACCCCCCACCCCCCCCCTCCTGCAGTTAGTTTGCAGGAAGTGGGGTGAAATCAAAGAACAAGGTTTTGTGACAATTTAAACTCTTTCAGATGCATATCACAATACAAACTGTATCACGTGACCGGTGTACTGCACTGTCATTGGTGGGAGTAATGGTCACATGATACGGACGTATAAATGATATTATCAGTTATATCTATTAAAAATGAAAAATTAATAAATTCAAATAAAAGTAAGATCAAACTTAAGTTTGGTAGGCTTCTCTCTGGGATATCATCGTTTTCATATTGGTTGCGTATTTGCTGAATATTATCTGTTTACACCTATGGTTTTTTATACAAAATTTTATAAATGTAAATTTTCGTATAAATTTGACACAGTTTTATATCAATTTCTCACGACAGGAACATTAGGTAGAACTCGAATGGGTCTCGATCAACTCCTAAAATGCGTAGGTTTCAGCCTATACCCCCTTTCATTTTTCCTTTACAGTCCTTTTAATGCACCTTGTGTATCTACCTTGAATTAGAACATGTTTGTTTATTTTGATATTTCCGTCCCGTCATCTATTTATCCATCTTCTACCATGCCAAGGTGAACATTACTAGGTATTTATTACTTCAGCAAGGTACTAATGCAAGGAAAGTTAATTGCTGTCGCATATACTCTGCGTACATATTGAAACCAGTTCTCTCTGGGCGGACTAGATGCATCAGTGTTCGTCTAGTATCCGAGGAGGATAAAAGCATTTGATTTTGATAATTTTGAAAATTCACATAATAGTTTCTAATGATCAGAATATTTTATAGATTATTTTTGTGAAAATGGATTCCATGTCAGGCTGTGACATCGGTCTTGTGTTTACTTTCCGCCCAAAGACAGTACACTGAAGTACAAAAAATGCGTACACCTCTGAAATAACTTTCCTTGTATTAGTACCTTGCACGTCAGTAAATCTTATGCGTCTCTGGGTTTTAGACCAGGTGAACACTATGATAGAATGAAAGTGGACAGAGAGCGTAATTATACATCAAGAAGGAAATGCCCGATTTACAACGGTACGGTACCCATGAAAGATTTGTTAGACACTCCTGTCTGCCGAGTCCATTAGCGCCTCACCTAATCAGGGTTCAGTCATGTGTTTGTTGTCTTTTTTGAACCAATAGAAATAGTATGGCAGTAACATCTATCTTTCTATCTAACTCATTATCCAATTAGAGTTATGAATCCTTCAATCGGCGCTATCAGTTGATGGAAATATTTACTTCTACTAAAACTATAGTGTAGATCAAGTATGAATTCGATATCAACGTTTTTTGTTTTTTATTCCTTTAAAGCAAACATTTTCATTTTCTGTTTCTCTGCGACAGTGACTTGAACATTTCTTGCTGAAATGACTCGGAGCAATAAAAAAACTTTTCAAATCAGAAAAAAAGAAAGTATCTTTCAAGTTTTTTGATCATATCAAGGTTTCAAGGGTACCATTGTAAATCGGGCGTTGTTATCTTAGCATGGAGGGTCACTTGAAATTACGCGTACAGTCCCTTTAAATTCATAGAATCTGATAAAAGGAATTGAGACTTTGTTACATTCTTTGATATTGAAACTATAAAATCTTGAAGTAAACGCCTACTCAACATGAGAACATAAGAACATAAGAACATGAGAACATGAGAACATGAGAACATGAGAACATGAGAACATGAGAACATGAGAACATGAGAACTGGAACACATGAGAACATGAGAACATGAGAACTTGAGAACATGAGAACATGAGAACATGAGAACATGAGAACATGAAAGGAAACCCCATATTTCACTCCAGGACGTAGTGCTCCAG
>NW_019402078.1:4135-5062 GCF_000591075.1 Eurytemora carolleeae
GTATGTATGCCTCAGTGGAATATGTACTCCAGTAGGAAGTATGTAGGAAATATGTACAGAAGAATATGTACACAATAGGAAGTATGTACAGAGGAATGTGTACAAAGTATGAAGTATGTAGGAAGTATGTACAGAGGAATATGTACACAGTAGGAAGTATATAGGAATATGTACAGAAGAATATGTACACAATAGGAAGTATGTACAGGGGAATATGTACTCCAGTAGGAAGTATGTAGGAAGCATGTACAGAGGAATATGTACACAATAGGAAGTATCTTCATAACAAAAATATTGATATTCACAAAACCTCCTAAACCCATTCCCAAACTGGTTTTCATAACGATACCCTGTCTTAAGTTTTGGGCTCAGGAAGTGACTTGGAGACGTACAAATAGAAGATGTATACAGTTTTTGACAAATCATTTCAAAAATGTCAAGGAAATCTTTTCCCTGTACTTTTCTTAAAAACGGTTATGGAACAAATAAAATATCAAAATAAAGATATGTTTTGTGTTTTTTTTGGTTCTAGTTTCATGCGAAATATATATGAAAAGTCTCAATATATTACAAATCATAACAAACATTTTAATTTTGTTATTTTTTTACATAACTTTATAAATCCCCTAGTCGACATAAAAATATGTTTTGTAATCTCCAAATCTATACAGTTTTGGACAATTTTTTAATTTTTCAAATATATATATATGCATCTTTGAAAACTTAAGTTTAGATATATTAACCATAAAAGTTCGATAACATGTTAATTTCCTTCTCTAATCCTCTGAAATTAATCCTTTAAAATATTCTTAAAATTCCATTTCTCATTCTACAAAATGAGCTAAGTTTGAAAATTATGTATTTATAATCCAGATATTTAAATATTCCCCCCTTATATACTACTTCCACTTAAAATTGTATTTAATG